>NW_026725593.1:0-248861 GCF_029784015.1 Lycium ferocissimum
AACCATTCTTTTTAATCATTATGATATACGACGAAAAAAAAATTTTAAAACATGATGGGTTTAAAAAAGAAATCAGAAGTCATAATAGTCGTAAAATACTGTTTAAACTAAAGGAAAATATATGAATTAAAAGGCAAACGGAAAAAGTCCCAAAACCCGGCTTTTCAGTTGTGCCCTAACACGGTCGAACATGAAAACATTTTTTGGAAAAAGGCCCTCAGTACCTTTAATGCAAATCAAAAAAGAAGGACAATATCAAAACCCCCCGGTTTGAGGGGGCTCCCAAAAGCTGAGTGAACCCTAAAAGCGAGGCATCGCTGTTGTTCGTTGTGAAATCGCTCCCGAAAAAAAAAGGGGACGCGTTTTGAATGTACTAGTATGTAAACATATGAGAGAAATAAGCAGGCGCATAATATATAGACATGAAACTGAAACTGAACATGAATGCTGAAACTGAATACTGAAACTGAACATTAACATGAATACTAAAATCATGAAATAATCGTAACTGAGATGAAAACATGAAAATAACTGTAGTACCGACATAAACTACCACGGGGAGAAACGTGGAGGTCCTAATCTACTTGATCGGCTAAAGCCATCTTGTACCTTGTGGTCGAAGACGTAAACATGACATGAATGGATCCAAAATACCTCAATGGGGAAAACATAAAGTAATCGTCCTAGCGGGGCGGAGCGATCCTATCCTACGTTGGCATACATAGTTTCGGAGCTATACGAGCCTTCTCGGTATTAATACAACTCCCGAACATAAAAGATAAGCGAAGACATGATTTCCGACTCTTAACATGAAATGGATACATGAAGACATGACAACAAATACATATATACAAGCCTTTCATGAAAATAAGCATAATATCTCATATCTTGTGTTATAGAACCCACGGGATGCAAATTATGAGTTTTTTCATAGATTACGGACTGAGTCTCAATCACCAAAACAGTAATTTAAGACAATCAATGGAATTATAACTGACAATATAATATATCATGGTTCAAGTGTCTAGGGTTTATCATGAGTATACCTAGAATCCTAAACCTAGTGTGTGTAAACATGAAATACTGAAACATGGGGAAGAACAAGGATGTTCCAACACGTGGATAGCGTCTACATACCTGGCAATGTTCCAATTTGCAACAAAAATCTAATCTTGGAAGGAGAATCCTAACCCTTGGTCTTGAATTCCTAAAATTGGGTTTTCTTGAAAACCCTATGTTACGAGCATGAGATTTTACTTAGGGTTCAAGGGAAATTAATGGAATTCACTTAGAATAGTGTTAAGAGGCTTACCTTAATGGTTGGAGAAGTTGAGAGGAGAGGGTTTTCGTGTTAGGGCTTGAGAGGAATGGAAATAATGAAATAAAACTGAAATTCCCGTTCTTTTAACGTTTCAGTCGCGGCACCATTACGGACCGTGTTACGGTCCGTAACATGGGCCAAAATTCCAGTGAACAACTTAGTTTGGAGGTCAGGTTACGGTCACCTGTTATGGGCCATAACACGTGTTATAATCGTAACCTTTGAACCGTAACATGAGTGAAAACTCCAGTGAAGTCTATTTTCTGAGGTTATGATACGCTGACACGTTACGGGCCGTAACACGTGTTACTGTCCGTAACAATGAACCATCCTTTGGTCCAAAAGTTATGAGACGGTGATTTTCCCAAGCGTGCCTGTTACGGTATGAGAGACGGGCTGTGCCACATGTTACGGGCCGTCCCTTGGAGCGTAACATATGATTTTCTGAACTGAAACATATTTTCGATTTCAACACTCTCCTTCTTGAATTTCTAACCTCCTGAGTCATGGATATGGTTTAGTATGGATTTTATGAGGTGTTACAATATCTCCCCCTTGGGATCATTCGTCCTCGAATGATGGGTCGTGGTTAAGATTGGGACTGGATATGGCTTGAATATATGAACGTGAAGGAAACATGACATGAAACATGGGACATGAAATGACGTGATTACATGGAAACATGAATACGGAAGCATGAGATATGAGACATGAGTGCTGAGATGCCTGACATGAGCGTGAAACATGAGACATGACGTGACAAGGACTATGGAAGTTTACCTTGAGCGTTCTCTGCTCGCTCTTCGAACAAATAAGGGTATTTGGATCTCATATCCTTTTTTGCTTCCCATGTAGCCTCCTCAACTTTCTGGCTCATCTACATGACTTTTACTGAGGCTACCTCCTTTGTTCTCAACTTACGAACCTGACGATTTAGAATGGCTACAGGGATCTCCTCATAGGTCAGACCATCCTTAACCATTACAGCATCAGCAAGTACAACCAACGACGGGTCTCCTACACACTTCCTCAACATGGACACATGAAACACGGATGTACGACACCAACTCTTTGTGGCAACCTCAAGTTCATAAGCTACCGGATCGACCTTTCCCGAGATTTTGTAAGGTCCAATATATCCGGAAGAGCTCCTTTCTTGCCAAATCGCATAACACCCTTCATAGGTGAAACTTTAAGAAACACCCAATCATTAACTTAAAATTTCAAATCCCTTCGCCTCACATACGTGTAAGACTTCAAAGCGACTTTGAGCCGTTTTCAAATGCTCTTGAATCAACTTGACTCTTTCTATAGCCTGATAAACCACGTCTGGTCCTAACAATTCTGCTTCATCAACTTCAAACCAACCAATTGGTGACCTACACCTTCGCCCATACAAAGCTTCAAAAGGTGCCATCCCAATGCTAGCGTGATAACTGTTATTATAGGAGAACTCAGCCAGAGAGGTAAGTGATCGTCCCCATTACCTTTAAAATCGGAGGACGACTCTCAACATGTCCTCGAAGAGTCCGAATAATACGCTGCTGCACGGCCTATCCGTACGGATGAAAGGCTGTCTTTGAGATTTACCTTGGTACCCAATCCTTTACGAAAGGATTTCCGGAAGTTCGTTGTAAATCGAGCACCATGATGCGAAATAATAGACTGCTTTGGGTCCCCGTACCTCGACAATTTCCTTAACATCTAACTTGGCGTAATCTTACATTGAATGTGGTCTTGGTAAGCGGAACTGTGCCGACTTAGTGTGTTTCAGGTCAACGATTACCCATATAAGTCATTCCTCCCTAGCTGAACGAGGTGAACTTTGATACAAAGTTCATGTTGATCATTTCCCATTTTCATATACGAACATCAATACTCTGAGCCAAGCCACCAGGCCTCTGGTGTTCGGCTTTCACTTGCTGAAAATTTGGACACTTAGCTACAAAATCTGCCACATTCTTCTTCATATCATTCCACCAATAAATCTCCTTAAGATCATGGTACATCTTAGTGGATCTTGGGTGAATGGAATATCTGGAGTTGTGAGCTTCTGACATGATTCGCTCTCTGAGTCTATCCACATCTGGAACACATAACCTGCCTTGGTACCTCAAGGTACCATCATAACCCCTTGTTCAAAAGCCGTCGTCTTATGCTTGTGAATCCCCTCCCTTAGCTGCAATAAATAGGGATCACTAGTACATTTCTCCTTGACTTCAACGACTAAAGAGGAAAGAGCTCTATTCTGAACAACCACAGCACCATCCTCGGAGTCTACCAAATGCTTTTTGGAAAAGAAAGCGCCATATTATAGAACTCCCATATATTGATGGATTTAATGAACAGGCTATTCCTACAAAAGCAAGGCCTATTCAAATGAACCATGAATTAATGGAAGTACGTAAAACGAGAAATAAATGATCTTCTACAAAAGAAGATAATTAGACCTTCTAAATCCCTTAAGGAGGCATTCGGCGCTTTACGTAAACAAAAATCTTTGAGAAAGAGGATCTCCAAGATTAGTTATTAATTATAAACCTCTAAACAAGGTTTTACAATGGATTAGGTACCCGATACCTAATAAAAGAGATTTATTAAAAATAACGTACAAAGCAAATGTTTATAATAAGTTTGATATGAAATCAGGATTTTGGCAAATTCAAATTGCTGAAAAAGATAAATATAAAATAGCATTCAATGTTCCTTTTGGACAATATGAATGGAATGTAATGCCTTTTGGGTTAAAAAATGCCCCATCGTAATTTCAAAATATAATGAATAATATATTCAACCCCTACAAATACATGTCTATAGTCTACATAGACGATGTCTTAATATTTTCTGAGGACATTGATTCTCATTTTAAACACTTAAATATTTTCTTTAAGATTGTTAAACATAATGGTTTAGTAGTAAGTGCTAAGAATATTAAGTTGTTTCAAACAACAATTAGGTTCTTAGGATATGACCTCTACCAAGGAACGTATATAAACCCATTTGCAGAGCCATTGAGTTCTCATCCAAATTTTCAGATGAAATTCCTGATAAAACCCAATGCAAAGGTTTTTAAGAAGTCTTAATTATGTTGCAGATTTCATTCCAAATGTTAGAAAAATCTGTGAACCTCTTTACAATTGTCTCAAAAAGAACCCAGTTCCATGGAGTCAAGATCAAACGAGAAACAAAATTTAAAAATTAAGACCATTGTCAAAAAACTTCCATGTCTAGGTATTCCAAACCCAGATGCTTTTATGATTGTCGAAACCGATGCTTCTAATGAAGGATACGGTGGAATTCTTAAACAAAGAGTCTTTTCGAATTCTCAAGAACAATTTGTCCGTTATACCTCAGGAATCTGGAATTCCGCACAAAAGAATTATAGTACTGTTAAAAAAGAAATTTTATCTATAGTACTATGTATTACAAAGTTTCAAGATGACTTGATAAATAAAACATTTTTATTACGAGTTGATTGTAAATCAGCCAAAGAAATTTTATAAAAAGATGTTAAAAATCTTATTTCAAAACAGATTTTTGCCAGATGGCAAGCACTATTATCTAGCTTTGATTTTGAAATCGAATTTATTAAAGGTGATTTAAATTCTTTACCAGATTTTCTTACAGGGTAACCATGAGGCCAGGAGCCCTCACATCCCCTTTCCAGAAAAAACCCAATCAAATCAGGCCTAATCAGCCAAATAGGTATTCAGCCCTGAAATTCCTAATTACCACTAAGCCCGTACGAGGGCTACATTACCGGCTACTAGACCAAATTTAACCATACTTGGTTCTATTCCTAAAACAGAACTATCATCACCATTTAAGGAACAAAACCCTTCTACCAATTCATCACGATAAAAATCCAAACAAGTGATTGTTCGAAATGAAGACCCCGAGTCTTTTGCACAAGCAAAGCTAAACCCAACATCTCCACTTTTCAAGAATTTGCCATCATCAACAAAACCGAGATACCAGTCTTGGCACTTGATAAACAATATGAAAATTGGAAGGTAGAAGATTTGCTAAAACCTTGCTACACCAATTTTAATTATGTTGACACAGATGATCCTATTAAAACTAGGAGATATTTTGAATTTATCCTGACAGACACAGGATCATTGACCATTGAACATAATTTAAAAGATGATAGTAATCCAGACAGTATTGAATATTCAAAATTCACCATTAACAAGGTCATCAGTCCATTTCAATGGAACGTGGATCACCTTCACACACCCATGATTCTATCAGAACAACATAGGCCCCAGACCTATAATTATTATAATTATGAACAAGCCTGGTACAACTTCATGTATGTACGACCCATTACTCACACCTGGTTCGTAAAGTAAAATAATAGATTTTCTAAGTCCATTATCCCAGATGGTTTTATGACCGGTGGAAAAGATTCGGGAGGCAATGAGCTCACCATGCCCAAAGCTTCCTAAACATTATGAGAATTTCCGGACGGAGCAAGGAATCTCCACATTACCGGAAGCATATTAAATTATGCAAATATTATGTTGCTAAAAGGATATCTTATATTCTCGATTGGTCATTCGATATAAGCCGAAGTTCAAGATTAAACATTTAAGCAAAACTATAAAAATAAAAGGATGGATTCCTAAAGATAAAAAGTAAAAAGGAAAACAACCATCAACCAGCAAGAGAAAAAGATCAAAAGAATCCAAAGAAGATCTAAAAGAAAAGCTACTACAAGCTTTGAACAACGGGTTAGAAAAGATCCGGATCCATTAGAGATTCAAGAATTATTGGATACAGCTTCATCATCAGCCCCGACAATGGTGATATGTTGGACCCACAAGGAATGGCCCAAGCATATCTTGACTATGATTTAAGATAAAGCAGCGAAGGCAAGAGTAAAAAGTAAAAAGACAAACTTTACAAAACCAAACTTTTACAAAAAGCATAAACTTTTCAAAAAAAAGCTTTTCAAAAAGATAATGGCACTTTTCACATCTTAGAATGTTAATTAAGACTATAAAAAGGTTCTCGAGTTGTAATTAGAAAGGCATAACCCTTTTCGAAAAGTCTCGCTCCCAATGTAAACTTTTCAAAATAAAAAGCTTGGCATCTTTAATTTTAGATAGCCGTAAAAGATCCGTAGGTACTAACATGGCGGAAGAACGATAAAATTTAAAGGAGTCATCGAGGCAAACTATATAACCATTCTCAACAATCAAAAGTTAATTATCTAGTCCAAAAGGCAATTACAAAAGATTCCCCAGCTTTAGATCGAAATAGCATTCTCTGGTATCTCTCTTAACCATAAGATAGAATGGTTAGATGACATAAGAAGAACTAAGAAGAATATAAAATTCTTTAGATGGTTTGAACAAAAGAAAAAAGCCTCAAGCTTTTGTTTTATTTTTTATTTTCCGCATTTATTTACTTTAGGTTTTACTGGATTTTATGATTTTAAAAAGAACTTACAAAGAAAATGTTTAAAAGATCCTAGAAATGGTATCAGAGCCAAGTATGAGTGGCTAAAGTCTCATACTATCCTAGGGTTCAGTCGAAATCCTGTTATAATCTTGTCATGTTCTTATACTGTTAGTAGTCCAGAACTACTGTTCATCTTCCTCAGTCTTTAATGTCTTTATTCTCCAGTGTCAAACAGTGTCAACCGTCTTGAGGTCTTAGTGTGAGGTAATCGGATAAGTACCGGCTAAGACGTTGGTAAGCCTGAATAGACCGCCGTCACTCAAAAGGCAGGAGGCCGTGATAGGAGCAGGACACGGTTTGGTGTTCCTGTCCCCAAGACCACATAGGCAAGAGATGTAGACACTTAGCACCCTAGAGGAACAGGACATTAGAAATTAAGAAAGATAAACAGTAGAACTGTAAACTCCTCCCATGAGAGAACATAGAAGATAACAACAGAGGTAGTAGACGTACCCACATAGGATAGTATCCACCCAACAACTCTTTTCTAAAAAGAAAAATTGTTTTAAAATGAAAAATCTTCCCTTTTTCCAAAGGTTATCTTTTTATAATGAAAGTCTTAGAGACTTTAAAAATGATGTAAAAGAAATAATCGAAGAAATCGATTCTTTACAAAGTGAATTATATTTTAGACAATGTCTAGAGAACCCTAGAGTTCTTTACTTCTATAACAGAGGTGATGAAAGTAGAAACATCACACCAGAAGATGTGTCTGAATCAATCAAGACACTTAAAGTTTTAATAAAGGTTAGCAAAGAAAATTTGCGAATAACAAAGAATAGTATTAAGTGGGTTGATAACCAACTCAAAAAATACGCAGCATCTTATTAAGCATGAGTTTATCCTCAGATAAACAAGAGGTAATAAATAGTAATAATTTATCAGCCGTAGCTACTAAGATAGCTAAAGTAGAAAATGATTTACAGAATTGGAATATTCCTAAGGAACCATTCCGATCAATTTATAATACAGGAAAGTTTGATTTTGTAAGAAGTTACAATATTAAAACTTGTGAATCTACTATAGCTATCAATAGTTCATTAGAAACTATTAAACTATTACAAGTTCAAGATATTAAAAGATATCAAAGAAATTATAATTTCTTGCATATAGGACTTGTCTAAGTTGCGGTCAAACCTCTTTACAGATTAGGTTTAGATACGCCTTTATGTCTCTTATTAAGAGATGATAGCTTATTAAACTTTGATGATTCATTATTAGGAGTATTACAAAGTAACCTAGCTAATGGCCCGGTATACTTTAATTGCTATCCTAATTATTCAGTAGATATTAATGATCAAAACGTACTAGATACGTTAACCCTTAATATCAAAACTAGAAATATGAATAGCAAAGTTAATACAAAAGAGATAGCTGTGATATATAGAATATATTACAGACTAATGAAAACAACCTTAGCTCCAAAAGCTAAAATTGTAAGTCCCAAAGGAGTTACTATGCTTATGGAATCAAGCCAAGAACATAGTAGTACCTTTGTCCCTAAGTTAATAAAATGGAATGATATTTTATCAAAAGATGAATGGCGTTTTAATGCCATAACTCAGCCCAAAGCTGAACCAGAAAGTTCAACTATTGAGCAAGTTATTCAGCACCCTGATGGATCTATTGACCTAAAGTTCCTTAGATCTAACTCGGTTAATGAATCATCTTCAGGTAGCCGAATGTCTTATACAAGACCTTCGTCAAGCCAACGAATGTCTTTTTCAAGACCTTCTTCTTTTAAACCCCCGGAGGAAGTAGGTACAAATAATAAAAATTTGGTTGATGAAATTAATAGAAAACTTAAAGGAGTAGATTTTAACCAAACTATTCCCAAAGTCTATTATCATTCACAACAATCAGATGTTAATTCAGAAAGTCCTACAGCTAGTGACATGAATTTACAAGAAGAGGTAAAAGATACCTTAGAAGTTATTAAAGAAGATAACTTTATACCGGATTACAAAGCTTTAGATGACGAAATGAAAAGTCATAAAAAGAAGTTTGAATGGTATAAAGAAACCCATAGTTTTGAATCCAGACTTAACCATAAGATAGAATGGTTAGATGACATAAGAAGAACCAAAAAGAATATAAAATTCTTTAGATGGTTTGAGAAAACTGGAAAAGTTCCTAGCAAAAAGGAATCTTTATCCATGATAGTTAATAGATGGTATACAAGGAATAGAGGAACCATAGAATCCCCAGTTCCACCATTAGAAGAAATAATTATACCAGTAGGTAAAGAAACCATAACTGCCTCTCCCTTTAAGAGAGAAGGAATGGATTCAAACGCTGAAATCAAAACTAAGGATATCAATAAGATAATCCAACAAAATAATTATACAAACCAATTGCTACATACTGTTTCTAATCAAATGATAAAAGATACTAGTAAACAAGCAATTCCTGTTAAAACTAATACAGAATCAAAATTGGAGAAACATCCAATTATTAAACTTCCAGAATTTTCTAAATTCCCAAAATTAAATAAAGAATTTAATCTAGATGAAGACATTCTAGATAAAATTAATAAACAGTTAAAAATAACTGAAAATAAGCTAGCTAGTAAAGCCAGTTCTAGTAATCCAGATTTAGGAAATTCTATAAAACCAAGCCTAAATAATAAAACACCTAGTATGAAAGAATTAGAAGAAGAGTTAAAAAGGTTAAAAGAATTAAACAAAACCTAGGATAAACCAATAACTGGAAAAGTGTTACAACATTATCCCAAACTCCTAAAGAAGTACAGAGGATAACTACTACTAGACACTCTATAAAAAAGAATTATTATAAAAGACCGTCATTCCCAGACGTTCAATTTGAAGAAGATATCTATCTAACTGGAGTATCTCACAGTGGATCAGATATTAGTGAATGGAATATAGATGGTTTAGCAGAAAGCCAAATCTATAAAAAATTACATGAAATGGGTATTGCTATTACAGCATACAAAGCTAGAAGTGCTAGTGATAGACACGCAGCAACCATGATAGTTTCTGGTTTCACGGGAACATTAAAAAATTGGTGGGATAATTATCTTACTGAAGTTAATAGAACCCAAATTTTAGGAGCTGTATCAATAGAAACCACCTTAAAAATGGAAGGTGATTTACAATTAGCAGTTGATGAAGCAAGAGAAGATGCTTCAGCAACGTTAATTTACAGTATTGCTAAACACTTTATTGGAGAACCAAAACTTTTCCAAGATAGGAGTTTAGAATTATTAAACAATCTTAGGTGCCCCAAATTAGATGATTTTAGGTGGCACAAAGATATGTTTTTAGAAAAAGTTATGATAAGAGAAGACTGCAATAATGACTTCTGGAAAGAAAGATTTATTAGCGGTTTACCTTCTTTGTTCGCCGAAAAGGTTAGAACAAAAATTAAAGATAGGTTTAATGAAAGAATTCCTTACGAGAATCTTACTTATGGAGATATAATTAGTTTTATTAATGTGACAGGACTTGATCTCTGCACTGATTTAAAACTAAAACAATCTCATAAAAAGGATCAATATCAATCTCGAAAGGATTTAGGAAGTTTCTGTCAAGACTTTGGTTTTGAAAAGATTTCCGCCCCCTCCAAGAAATCGAGTAAATTAATCAAAGGGTCTAGTTCTTCAAAACATAGGAAAAAGAAGGATCCAGAAAAATCTTATAAAAAGAAAAGATTTAAAAGAACCCCTAAAAAGAATTTAGGTGACACATGCTGGACATGTGGTAAAAAAGGCCACAGATCTAGTGAATGCAAAGTCAACATCAAAAAGAAAAGGAAAATAAATCTTTTAGATGTTGATGATAAGGTTAAGAATGAATTATATGCAATTCTTTAAGAAAATGATAACTCTTCATCTTCTCCAGAAGAAGATAGTGATATTGAATTTGTTACAGACGATAGTTCTGCAATTAATTCTTCAGATGAAGAATGTGACTGCACAGGAACCATTTGTACTTGTGGAAAAAATTCGATAAGGGTAATCACTAAGGAATCAAAAGAATTTCTTTTTGATCTAATCAATCATATTAATGATGAAGATGTTAAGAAAGAATATCTAATTAAATTAAAAGATATCGTTCTTAATAGTCCTAGGGATAAACCCTCAATTGAACCGTTTAACATGAAAAATGTTATGAATAGGCTTGTTTCAAAAGAACAACAACCTACAGTTCAAGATTTACAGATACAATTAATTTCGATAAAAAACGAAATTAAGAATATTAAAAATCGACTTAATAAAGTTGAAATGGATCACATCACTGATTAAGTCATATCTCAGACAAGAAAAGAATCTCTTGCAGAAGATAATGAAAATGATGTATCCAGTGAATCATCACAAGATCCCAAAAATGATGATGTCATGAATGATGTCACAAATCACAATAATATTATCCAAACAGATAATGATAAACCTGCTGAAGTAATAATGATTAAAGCTCAATCTTTGTCACTTTAAGAGTAGGTAACATTGTATTAAATAAAATAGCATTAGTAGATTCCGGAGCAGATAAAAACTGCATCATAGAAGGATTAATACCTACTAAGTACTTAGATAAAAGTACTGCTAAATTATACTCAGCTACAGGTGAAAAGCTAAAAATTAATTATAAGCTTTCAAAAGGCCACATCTGTAATGATGGAATTTGTTTTATAAATGAATTTGTAGTTACTATAGATATTAATGAAGTAATAATCCTAGGAGCTCCTTTTATAACTCAAATTAAACCTTATTATGCTGGTCTAGACGCAATCTATACCACCATTTTAGGAAAGAAAATTAAATTTCCTTATTTAACAACTATTTCCCAAGAGGAAAGTGATTCAGTTAAAAATCAAACGATTTTTAAAATTAATTGTTTATCTAATCAAGTTTCATTTTAAAAAAAAAATGAAATTAAGATTAAAAAGATAGAACAAACTTTAAAAACCCCGGGAATAATAGGAAAAATTAAAAACTTTCAAGAACAACTTGAAAAAGAAGTTTGTTCTGATCTACCAAACGCTTTTTGGGAAAGAAAGCGCCATATTATAGAACTCCCATATATTGATGGATTTAATGAACAGGCTATTCCTACAAAAGCAAGGCCTATTCAAATGAATCATGAATTAATGGAAGTTTGTAAAACAGAAATAAATGATCTTCTACAAAAGAAGATAATTAGACCTTCTAAATCCCCTTGGAGCTGTTCAGCGTTTTATGTAAACAAAAATGCTGAGAAAGAAAGAGGATCTCCAAGATTAGTTATTAATTATAAACCTCTAAACAAGGTTTTACAATGGATTAGGTACCCGATACCTAATAAAAGAGATTTATTAAAAAGAACTTACAAAGCAAATGTTATAGTAAGTTTGATATGAAATCAGGATTTTGGCAAATTCAAATTGCTGAAAAAGATAAATATAAAATAGCATTCAATTTTACTTTTGGACAATATGAATGGAATGTAATGCCTTTTGGGTTAAAAAATGCCCCATCAGAATTTTAGAATATAATGAATAATATATTCAACCCCTACAGTCACATGTCTATAGTCTACATAGACGATGTCTTAATATTTTTTGAGGACATTGATTCTCATTTTAAACACTTAAATATTTTCTTTAAGATTGTTAAACATAATGGTTTAGTAGTAAGTGCTAAGAAGATTAAGTTGTTTCAAACAACAATTAGGTTCTTAGGACATGACCTCTACCAAGGAACGTATAAACCCATTTGCAGAGCCATTGAGTTCTCATCCAAATTTCCAGATGAAATTCCTGATAAAACCCAGTTGCAAAGGTTTTTAGGAAGTCTTAATTATGTTGCAGATTTCATTCCAAATGTCAGAAAAATCTGTGAACCTCTTTACAAGCGTCTCAAAAAGAATCCAGTTCCATGGAGTCAAGATCAAACAGGAACGGTCAGAAAAATTAAGACCATTGTCAAAAAACTTCCATGTCTAGGTATTCCAAACCCAGATGCTTTTATGATTGTTGAAACCGATGCTTCTAATGAAGGATACGGTGGAATTCTTAAACAAAGAGTCTCTTCGAAGTCTCCAGAACAATTGGTCCGTTATACCTCAGGAATCTGGAATTCTGCACAAAAGAATTATAGTACTGTTAAAAAAGAGATTTTATCTATAGTACTATGTATTACAAAGTTTCAAGATGATTTGGTAAATAAAACCTTTTTATTACGAGTTGATTGTAAATCAGCCAAAGAAATTTTACAAAAAAGATGTTAAAAATCTTGTTTCAAAACAGATTTTTGCCAGATGGCATGCACTATTATCCAGCTTTAATTTTGAAATCGAATTTATTAAAGGTGATTTAAATTCTTTACCAGATTTTCTTATAGGGTAACCATGAGGCCAGGAGCCCCCACATCCCCTTTCCAGAAAAAATCCAATCAAATCAGGCCCAATCAGCCAAATAGGCATTCAGCCCTAGTTGAATTTCCTAATTTACCACTTAGGCCCATGAGGCCTGCACTACCAGCTACCAGACCAAATTTAACCATACTCGGTTCTATTCCTAAAACAGAACCATCATCACCATTTAAGAAGGAACAAAACCCTTCTACCAGCTCATCACGAGGAAAAATCCAAACAAGTGATTGTTATGAAATGAAGACCCCAGAGTCTTTTGCACAAGCAGTAAAACCCAACATCTCCACAGCAAAGGAAGAAAAACAGGCAACTCCAGAAGAATTTGCCATCATCAACAAAACCGAGATACCAGTCTTGGCACTTGATAAACAATATGAAAATTGGAAGGTAGAAGATTTACTAAAACCATGCTACACCAATTTCAATTATGTTGACACAGATGATCCTATTAAAACCAGGAGATATTTTGAATTCATCCTGACAGACACAGGATCATTGACACCATTGAACATAATTTAAAAGATGATAGTAATCTAGACAGTATTGAATATTCAAAATTCACCATTAACAAGGTCATCAGTCCATTTCAATGGAACGTAGACCACCTCCACACACCCATGACGTTATCAAAACAACATAGGCCCCAGACCTATAACTATTATAACGATGAACAAGCTTGGTACAACTTCATGTATGTACGACCCATTACTCACACATGGTTCGTAAAATACAGCGAACAATTTTCTAAGTCCATCATCCCCAGATGGTTTTATGACTGGTGGAAAAGATTTGGAGGCAATGAGCTCACCATGCCCAAAAGCTTCCTCAAACATTATGAGAATTTCTAGATGGAGCAAGGAATCTCCACATTACCAGAGCATATTAAATTATGCAAATATTATGTTGCTAAAAGAATATCCTATGTTCTCAGTTGGTCATTCGATATAACTAAAGTTCATAGGATTAAACATTTAAGCAAAACCATAAAATTAAAAGGATGGATTCCTAAAGATAAAAAGCTAAAAGGAAAACAACCATCAAAAAGAAATAGATCAAAAGAGTCCAAATTGATTCTAAAGAAAAAGCTACTACAAGCTTTAAACAAGTTAGACGAAGTAGATCCAGATCCATTAGATATTCAAGAATTATTGGATACAGCTTCATCATCAACCAACGACAATGGTGATATGTTGGACCCACAAGGAATGGCCCAAGCATATCTTGACTATGATTTAAGATAAGGTTGCCTCTTCAGAAAAGCAGAAGGCAAGAGTAAAAAGCAGAAGAAGTGGCAGACAAACTTTACAAAAGCAGTCGGCCAACTTTTCAAAAGAAGACAAACAGGTGGCAGACAACTTTACAAAAGTAGCCGCCCCAACTTTTCAAAAAGAGAAATGGCATCTTTAAAGATAGTCGTCCAAGTGTAAACATCTTAGAATGTTAATTATTTCACAGAGGCCTATAAAAGGTTCTCAAGTTGTAATTAGAAAGGCATCCGAAAATTACCCATTTTCGAAATAGCCTTCTCCTCTCCTATCTCCCAATGTAAATTTCCCTTTCAATCTTTCAATGTTTGAATAAAAAGCTTCAAGATTTTGTAAGTATTTTCTTTATATTTTCCGCATTATTTTATTTTATGATTTTAGCCGTAAAAGATCCGTAAAATGGTATCAGAGCCAAGTATGAGTGGCACTTGGCTCATACTACCCTTTATGTCTCTTATTAAGAGATGATAGGTTATTAAACTTTAATGATTCATTATTAGGAGTATTACAAAGTAACCTAGCTAATGGCCCGGTATACTTTAATTGCTATCAAAATTTTTATATTTATAATATCTAAACCCCAGATGAGATGGGGCTCACCAATAAGCTGGTACGTGTAGATCCTAATAAGCAAAGGCGTCGTCCTGTAAATCAGTACCTGCATCGTGAAATGCAGGCTCCCAAGAAAATAAAAGGGGACGTCAGTACTTTGAATGTACTAGTATGTAAACATATGAGAGAAATAAGCAGGCACATAATATATAGACATGAAACTGAAACTGAACATTAACATGAATACTAAAAACATGAAATAATCGTAACTGAGATGAAAATATGAAAATAACTCTAGTACCGACATGAACCACCACGGGGAGAAACGTGGAGTCTAATCTCTGCCCGATCAGCTAAGCCATCTTGTACCTTGCTGGGGTACAAGACGTAAACATGACATGAATGGATCCAAAATACCTCAATGGGGAAAACATAAAGTAATCATCCTAACTGGGCGGAGCGATCCTTATCCTACGTTGGCATACATAGTTTCGGGCTATCTGAGCCTTCTCGGTATTAATACAACTCCCGAACATAAAAGATAACTGAAGACATGATTTCTGACTCTTAACATGAACATGGATACATGAAGACATAACAACAAATACATATATACAAGCCTTTCATGGAAATAAGCATAATATCTCATATCTTATGTTATAGAACCCATGGGATGCAAATCATGGGCTTTTCATAGATTATGGATTGAATCTCAATCACCAAAACAGTGATTTAAGACAAATCAATGGAATTATAACTGACAATATAATATATCATGGTTCAAGTGTCTAGGGTTTATCATGAGTATACCTAGAATCCTAAACCTAGTGTGTGTAAACATGGAATACTGAAACATGGGGAAGAACAAGGATGTTCCAACACGTGGATAGCGTCTACATACCTGGAAATGTTCCAATTTGCAACAAAAATCTGATCTTGGAAGGAGAATCCTAACCCTTGGTCTTGAATTCCTAAAATTGGGTTTTCTTGAAAACCCTATGTTAAGAGCATGAGATTTTACTTAGGGTTCAAGGGAAATTAATGGAATTCACTTAGGATAGTGTTAAGAGGCTTACCTTGATGGTTGGAGAAGTTGAGAGGAGAGGGTTTTCGTGTTAGGGCTTGAGAGGAATGGAAATAATGAAATAAAACTGAAATTCCCGTTCTTTTAACGTTTCAGTCGCGGCACCATTACGGACCGTGTTATGGTCCGTAACATGGTCCAAAATTCCAGTGAACAACTTAGTTTGGAGGTCAGGTTACGGTCACCTGTTATGGGCCATAACACGTGTTAGCGTGTCCGTAACACTGGACCGTAACATGAGTGAAAACTCCAGTGAAGTCTATTTTCTGAGGTTATGATACGCTGACACGTTACGGGCCGTAACACGTGTTACTGTCCATAACAATGAACCATCCTTTGGTCCAAAAGTTACGAGACGGTGATTTTCCCAAGCGTGCCTATTACGGCATGAGAGACGGGTTGTAACACATGTTGCGAGTCGTCCCTTGGAGCGTAACATATGATTTTCTGAACTGAAATATATTTTCGATTCCAACACTCTCCTTCTTGGGTTTCTAACCTCCTGAGTCATGGATATGGTTTAGTACGGATTTTACGAGGTGTTACAATATCTCCCCCTTGGGATCATTCGTCCTCGAATGATGGGTCGTGGTTAAGATTGGGACTGGACATGGCTTGAATATATGAACGTGAAGGAAACATGACATGAAACATGGGACATGAAATGACGTGATTACATGGAAACATGAATACAAAAGCATGAGATATGAGACATGAGTGCTGAGATACCTGACATGAGTGTGAAACATGAGACATGACGTGACAAGGACTATGGAAGTTTACCTTGAGCGTTCTCTGCTCGCTCTTCGAACAAATGAGGGTATCTGGATCTCATATCCTTTTCTGCTTCCCATGTAGCCTCCTCAACTTTCTGGCTCCTCTACATGACTTTCACTGAGGCTACCTCCTTTGTTCTCAACTTGCGAACCTGACGATCTAGAATGGCTACAGGGATCTCCTCGTAGGTCAGACCATCCTTAACCATTACAGCATTAGCAAGAACAACCAATGACGGGTCTCCTACACACTTCCTCAACATGGACACATGAAACACTGGATGTACAACAGCCAACTCTTGTGGCAACTCAAGTTCATAAGCTACCAGATCGACCTTTCCCAGGATTCTATAAGGTCCAATATATCTGGGACTGAGCTTCCCTTTCTTGCCAAATCGCATAACACCCTTCATAGGTGAAACTTTAAGAAACACCCAATCATTAACTTGAAATTTCAAATCCCTTCGCCTCACATCTGTGTAGGACTTCTGGCGACTTTGAGCCGTTTTCAAATGCTCTTGAATCAACTTGACTATTTCCATAGCCTGATAAACCAAATCTGGTCCTAACAATTCTGCTTCATCAACTTTAAACCAACCAATTGGTGACCTACACCTTCGCCCATACAAAGCTTCAAAAGGTGCCATCCCAATGCTAGCGTGATAACTGTTATTATAGGAGAACTCAATGAGAGGTAAGTGATCGTCCCAATTACCTTTAAAATCGAGGACGCACGCTCTCAACATGTCCTCAAGAGTCTGAATAGTACACTGCCGGCCATCATGTCCGAGATGGAAAGTCGTGGCCGCCGAGATTTACCTTGGTACCCAATCCTTTCTGAAAGGATTTCCAGAAGTTCGTTGTAAACTGAGCACCATGATCTGAAATAATAGACACTGGGGTCCCATGCAGTCTGACAATTTCCTTAACATATAACTTGGCGTAATCTTCTGATGAATCTGTGGTCTTGACTGGCAGAAACTGTGCCGACTTAGTAAGCCGGTCAACGATTACCCATATAGAGTCATGCCTCCTAGCTGAACGAGGTAGACCTGATACAAAGTTCATGTTGATCATTTCCCATTTCCATATACGAACATCAATATTCTGAGCCAAGCCACCAGGCCTCTGGTGTTCGGCTTTCACTTGCTGACAATTTGGACACTTAGCTACAAAATCTGCCACATTCTTCTTCATATCATTCCACCAATAAATCTCCTTAAGATGATGGTACATCTGAAGTTGTGAGCTTTTGACATGATTCGCTCTCTGAGTCTATCCACATTTGGAACACATAACCTGCTTTGGTACCTCAAGGTACCATCATAACCCTTTGTTCAAAAGCCGTCGTCTTATGCTTATGAATCCCCTCCCTTAGCTGCAACAAATAGGGATCACTAAACTGTTTCTCCTTGACTTCAACGACTAAAGAGGAAAGAGCTCTATTCTGAACAACCACACCACCATTCTCGGAGTCTAAAAGTCGAACTCTAAGACTGGCCAAATGGTGAACTTCATTGGTCATAACTTTCTTATCTTCTTCATCGTGAGCCAAACTCCCCATGGAACGCCGACTAAGGGCATCAGCTATGACATTTGCTTTCCCCGGATGGTAAAAGATATCCACATCATAATCCTTAAGCAATTCGAGCCATCTCCTCTGCCTAAGATTCAGCTCCCTTTACTTAAAGATATACTGTAGGCTTTTGTGGTCTGTGAAAATCTCAACATGCACTCCATACAAATAATAATGCCATATCTTAAGTGCAAAAATCACGGCTGCCAACTCTAAATCATGAGTTGGGTAATTCTTTTCGTGAACCTTGAGCTGACGAGATGCATAAGCTACAACCTTACTATGCTGCATTAAGACACATCCGAGACCAACTCTCGAAGCATCATAATAAATCGCGAACCCTTCGGTTCCTTCAGGTAGTGTCAAAACTGGAGCAGAAGTTAGTTTCTTTTTCAACTCTTCAAAGCTTCGCTCACAAGCATTCGACCATTGAAACTTAACTTTTTTTCTGAGTCAACTTAGTCAACGAAGCAGAAATAGAAGAAAATCCTTCTACGAAACGCCTATAATAGCCTGATAGACCCAAGAAACTTCTTATATCAGAAATTGAAGTGGGTCAGGGCCAGCTCCTTACGGCATCAATCTTCTGAGAATCAACCTTAACGCCTTCACCTGAGATCACATGGCCTAAGAATGCCACTGACTTAAGCCAAAACTCACACTTCGAGAATTTTGCAAAAAGTTCGCGATCCTGAAGAGTCTGTAACACTATTCTGAGATGCTCTACATATTCAGCCTCACTACGGGAATACACCAAAATGTCATCAATGAAGATAATGATGAGTAGATCAAGATAAGTCTTGAAAACTTTGTTCATAAGATCCATGAAAGTAGCTGGCACATTTGTCAACCCAAATGACATAACAAGAAATTCAAAGTGACCATAACGGGTCCTGAAAGAGGTCTTTGGAATATCGACTTCCGTAACCTTTAACTGATAGTACCGTGATCTGAGGTCAATCTTGGAATAACATTGGGCACCCTGAAGTTGATCAAATAAGTCATCTATTCTGGTAAGAGGATAGTTGTTCTTAATGGTGACTTTGTTCAACTGGCGATAGTCGATACACATGCATAAGGTACCATCCTTCTTTTGGACAAACAAGACTGGTGCACCCCAAGGTGAAACACTGGGCCTAATAAATCCCTTGTCAAGAAGGTCTTTCAACTGGGCTTTTAACTCTGCTGAAGCCATTCTGCACGGCAGAATAGATATCTGCTGAGTGTCGGAAAGTAGATCAATTCCAAATTCAATCTCCCTGTCAGGAGTGATTCCTGGAAGATCTTCGGGAAAGAACTTAGGAAATTCATTCACAATCGGGGGACAGACTGAAGAGTTAGAGTCTGGGCGTCTGAATCCTTAACTCAAACTAAGTGGTAGATATAGCCCTTGGAAATCATTTTTCTGGCTTTAAGATAGGAGATAAATCTACCCTTGGGTTCTACTGAATTTCCCTCCTATTCTATGACTGGCTCATTAGGAAACTTGAATCTTACAACCTTGGTTCTACAACATATTGTGGCATAGCATGAAGCTAACCAGTCCATACCCATGATCACATCAAAATCTACCATCTCTAACAGGCTAAGCCAGCTATGGTCCTACGGTGATGGACTAACACTATGCAACCCCTATAAATACGCCTAGCTATGACTGACTCACCCACTGGGGTGGATACTTTGAAGGGTTCATGCAACTTTTCTGGTTCAAACCCAAATTTCTTAGCAACAAAAGGGGTTCCATATGATAAGGTGGATCCTGGGTCAATAAAGGCATATACGTCAAAAGTAAAGACCGTGAATGTAACTGTGACAACATCTACACGAGCTTCTGTATCCTGACGACCTGTCAATGCATACAAATGATTTCGCCCACCTCTTGCGTTTTCGGACTTAGCTGCATTGTTCCCCTGCTGGGCCAGATTATTTTGAGGGACTGCCAAATTCGTGGACTGCGCTACCTTACCTCCGGTACCTTGCCTAGCTGATGAACAATCTCTCTGAAAATGATCTCTCTCACCACAACTATAGCATATATCTGAACCCATATGACACTCACCTGGGTGTCTCTTATTACACTTGCTGCATAGCGGGTTGGTATAATTCGACTGACCCACACTTTCCTGAGAGTAAGAACTTGATGGGCTGAAATTTTTCTTTTTGTCATTACGGAACTGGGGCACTTGCTGTGGATGGGGCAGGTCCAGCTGACCTGTTCTTAAAGAACTTTATGTTTCCATTACTGCTGAACTGCCCGGTAGACTTGACCCTCTTATTGAACTCCTTATCTTTCTCTTTTTGCAAGGCTTCCTCCTCCTTCAGCCTTGTCTCATTCCCTTGTATGAAAACAACCATCTTGGGAGATAGTCACCCCCCATTCTGTGCAGCAATATTGGCCCTATCGTACAAATGGGAATCAATACCTCCAATAAACCTTCTCACCCTTACCCTCATATCGGGTAGCATATGCAGAGCATGTTTAGCCAGACTAACAAACTCCAAGTAGTAGTCCTGAACTGACCTGCCATTCCATTTAAGCTTCAAGTCTTTTGCTCAGCCTTAGCCTCTCTAACTTCTATTGGCATGAAGTGGTCCAGGAATGCGCTTGTAAATTTATCCCATATAGCATCAGGTGCATCCTCACCTCGGGATAATTACCAAGATTCATACCAAGTGTTAGCAATGCTCTGTAGCTGATGAGCTCTAAAAGTAGCTGCTTCGGTTTCCGTAACTGACAAAATCTTAAAAATTTTCTGAAGAGCATCAATGCAGTCCTGAGGGTCTTCATCCTTCTTTGTCCCCGTGAAGACTGGGGATTCATTCTGAGAAAATTTTTGATCTTAGAAGACTCTCCATTATTCCCTGAACGAGATCCAAATTCCTGACGTTGGGCCCGAACTGCTACCAGTTGTGCGAGCATGTTGATAGCACTCCTAACATCCCCATCTGAAGTGCAGAGGGTGTAACCTAGGGGCGATTGTTTGTTGTCCGAGTCGAACGGTCTCTTCGTCGACCCCATCGCCGCGGTAGTCTCTCTCGCAGCATTTTTCGAAAATACATACACGTACGAATTAGAAAGACATCCTAAGAGGACATATCTAACTGCACGATCTAGAGTATGAAAGAAGTGAAACAATCCTAAATGTCTTGGTGGTCAACTGTTAATACGTGTTAGGCCCTCACACCTATAAAAGTGACCCCGCTGGACACGATTTCATAGATTTCCTAGGGACAACTGAACCTAGGCTCTGATATCAAGTTTTGTCACACCTCGAACCATGGCCTGGGCGTAACACGGCACTCAGCGCCTGTGTCAGACCATCGAGTGACTATACTGGCATTTTTAATTACGGGGGATGACCCTTTAGAGATTGCTTCACTCAAAGGTTTTCTAGATCATGAATTCAAAATTAAAGATATGGAAAATGCTAACTATTTTTCTATGAATGGAGATTATTAGGGAACCTCAAGGAATAATACTTTCTCAAAGAAAATTTACATTGGACTTACTTCTTGAGTTTTGGAGTTGCTGATCTCAAACCAGTTTCTTTTTTCTCTTGATCCTTCTACCAAACTTCATATGGATCTTGGTGAACCTATCCTAAACCCACTTTATATTGAATGTTTTGGGCAAACTTAATTTCTTAAGCCACACCTGAGCGGATTTATTCTTTGCAGTTCAGCATTTAGGCCAATTCATGCAAACCCCTTGTCAACCTTACCTTGATCTTTGCTCTGAGATGTCTTAGATATATCTTTTATCAAATCTGGGTCAGGGATTTTCTTATCTTCATCTTCCTTTTTCGATTTGGATGCCTTTCGTGATTCCAATTGGGGTCATTGTCCGAATACGCAACGGTCCATCAGTAGTTTCTTCATCACACTTGGTAGATCTCCGGTAGCGTCGAAATCTAAAAAACAAACCTTGCTACCGCTTTCATCAGCAGAAGCTGAATACTATTTAATAATACGTGTAGTGGCTGAAATCACTTTGTTGGTTAGATTATGGAAGATTTCTCAGTTCCTTCACCTTTGCCGATTTCTCTTCTTTTCGATAGCCAAGCGGCTATTGATATAGCCAAGAACTCGGTATTCCACAAACAAACAAAGCATGTGGACTTAGATTTCCACTTTGTCTGTCAGCAATGCCTAGCCGGGTTGATTTCTTTGAGCTATGTACCTTCAATTTCTTAGCTTTCAGACGTTTTTACAAAGCCCCTTTCTGGTCCTGTTCATCAATCCCTTTTACACAAGTTGGGAATAATTTATCCTCCCTCCAACTTGAAGGGGGGAGGGGGGCCTTGGGATCTCTAATTCAACAAGCTCTAATTCAAGTTCTCATTAATCTTCTTCAAGAGCTTTGGATCGTATCAATGGTGATTGAACAAACTCAGAGAAAAGGGTTCAAGTTCGATGTGTTCTATGTCTGAATCTTTTTGTGAAACTGTTATATCCTCATCCATCGTCACCGTTCATTCTCCATCTTGATGATGGAATATGAGCCGTAGGGTGGTCGACATTTAGTGGTGCCAAGTGTAAAACTTGACACCTTCTAGAATGTAAATACGTGTACATAGAGAAGGCATATTCTCTTTTTTTTTTTTTTTTGTCTTGTATAGGGTAGTACAAATTGTTATTTAGGATACACTAGGATTTGTACAAGTATATATAGGATACAATCTAGTGTTTACATTTTGCTATATATATACAAATCTACAGATATGAAGAAATATGACAAGGAATTTTTTATCTCTTGTTTTGTTTTCTTTACTTGATACAGTGCCCTTTATGTATGTGTATATATATATATGTATATATATATATATATATATATATACATATATTTATATACATATATATATATACATATATTTATATACATATATATATATATATATATATATATATATATATATATATATATATATATATATATATATATATATATATATATATATATATATACATATACATATATATTGGAACGACGATACAAAAAATTGTTGGCCTAAAGATGCGCGTAAATCAGACTTAAATATTTTAAATGATAATGATGCACGTGAATAAGACTTAAATATTTTACTCATCTCTGTTTTTATGATACATGTATTTCACTGTATTTAAAAATACAAAAATACAGCTGAAACTCCTTCGTGTATTTAAAGGATTTACTCCACTCTGTTTTTATGAAACATGTATTTCGCTGTATTTAAAAACACGAAAATATAGCCAAACCACATAAAAGTTAGCTACGGTTTGTAAATTGCAAACTTGTAGCTATATATTGTTAGAAGCTTATAAAAGTTAGTTGTTTATGTAAGCTTTACTTATAACAATGTACCAGAATAATTTTTATTAATAATGTTAACTTTAATTATTTAATATGATATTGTCACAATGAGTTGTTTCATTCTAGCATATTCAAATGTCAACAACTTACAAGCTTCTAAAGAAGGTGATCAGAGCATTCACATCACTATTGTGGCTCCACTTACATCGAGCACTGGCGCTCTACCCTCTCCTGGTCAGAGGTACATAATATAAATTGACTTTGTTGATTTGGTCAAACGGTCAAATACAACTAGTTCAATCTTACATTTGAGGGCCCGAGCCTCATATTGCATACTTCTTAAATATTTTTTAAATATCATTTGTTAAAATCGAGTTGTAAATAATCGAACGCTAACCTCCATAGGTCTTTAATAAGGTCTTTAATTACTTTGTGTTTTTAATATGAATATGATATTTTTACAATGAGTTGTTTATTTTTCGCTTATTTAAAAGTAAACAAATTATAAGTTCTAAAGAAAATGATCAGAGCTTTCACATTACTATTGTGGCTCCTCATGCATCTCGGGATCACATGTACATAATATAAATTGACTTATCGCATAGTAACTATCGATTTCGTCAATAGATCAAACACAACTAGTTCAATCTTACATTCGATAGCTCGAGCCTCATATTGAATAGTGCATACTTCTTAATCTTTTTGGATGTAAAAATTGAGGCTGTAAATAATTGAATACTAACCTCCTTTAGTATTTTTCTTTAACTTTTAGATGAAAAATAATTTTGGACAAAACTTAATTCATTTACGAAAGCATTAAAGTCGTTTTTATTGATCGGGCCTGACACTCTTTTGAAGTTATCATTGTCTGAAAATGTCATTAAGATAGTAACCTGGAGTGGAATCTAATTAAGCCGTTTCAGAAGTTTAACTGATTCGCTTTCAATTAATATAAACAAAATTTAGAATTGGCAATGTGTTTATTAATTGATCATTGCACTAAATAATATAGTATTTGATTATACTAGAATAATCTACATAATGGGGGTCACGTGCATGTATCTTTTGATTTATTTTTAATTTTTAAATAGATTGTTAACTTTGGATAAATTTATTCCGATCTACTGGGCTCAGGACCTCTTCCAGCCCTGGAAGTACTCTGCATCAAGTTTTACTTTTTATTGTTAATAAGTAAAATGTGAATCATTACAAAGATATACATAAAGTATTAAGAGAGAACCTCTCATTAGTGATTGCTGGAAGACTCTGTGATAGGCTCAACCTGATTCATTTCTAAAATATTAAGATGTTTAATTAATTATTCATTAAATATTTCTGATCTTATAAGTATATTACAAGAAAATGTGATAGAGTGGAGAAGGAAGATTGTATTAGTTGGTATTGTACCTAGTATTTTCCTTTGAATTAGGCTTTACATATAGTTCTGGTTATTGAGAGCGAGTGGATGCCCAAAGTATGGAGAAGTCATCATCCTTTTGTAACTCAATTTCGTTTGTGTTATGATATTTATGTCACTCAAAATTCAAGTAAAATGATGACAAAATTAAGTATAATACAGAAACGAACCTGTCATGCTATGATGTTAGAACAAGGATTATGCTGAAGCTAGATGCTTCAGTGGTATTTTTTGCTAAAAGTTGGGATTTCATATCAGAATTATATAACAATATTCTCAATTCACTTCATTTGTCCATCTCATCATCTCAGAAATATATGTGCATCTTACAACATCCCTATAAAAATAGATGAGCGGGGTTTGTTCAAGATGACTTGGGAGGACAATCGCATTTGTAGATGAAAGTGTAGAAAATGGGAGCAAATAAAAATGAATTACTTTTAGTTAGCATATCCTTCAGAGGTTGCTTCGTTCAAAGGTTTTCTAGAGCATGAATTCAAAATTAAAGATATGGAAAATGCTATCTATTTTTCTAGGAATGGAGATTATTAGGGAACCTCAAGGAATAATACTTTCTCAAAGAAAATTTTCCGTGGATTTACATCTTGAGTTTGAAGTTGTTGGTGTCAAACCAGTTTCTTGTCCTCTTGATTCTTCTAACAAACTTCGTATGGATCTTGGTGAACCTATCCATAACCCCACTCTATATTGAATGCTTTTGGAAAACTTAATTTCTTAACCCACACCCGACCAGATTTATCATTTGCAGTTCAACATTTAAGCCAATTCATGTAAACCCATAGTCAACCTCACCTTGATGTTGCTCTGAGATGTCTTAGATATCTCCTATCAGATCCGGGTTTGGGGATTTTCTTATCTTCATCTACCTTTTTTGATTTGGACGCCCTTCACGATTTCGATTAGGGTCATTGTCCGGATACTCGACGGTCCATCAATAGTTTCTTCATCACACTTGGTGGATCTCTGGTATCGTGGAAATTCAAAAAACAAACCTTGTTGTCGCTTTCATCAGCAGAAGCTAAATACTATTCAATACTATGTGTAGTGGCTGAAATCACGTGGATGGTTAGATTATTGGAAGATTTCTCAGTTCCTTCACCTTTGTCGGTTCCTCTTCTTTTCGATAGCCAAGCTCTAATTCAAGTTCTCATTCATCTTCTTCAAGAGCTTTGGATCGTATCAATGGTGATTTGGAAAAACTCAGAGAAAAGGGTTCAAGTTCGATGTGTTCTATGTTTGAATCTTTTTGTGGAACTGTTATATCCTCACCCATTATCACCGTTCATTCTCTATCTTGATTATGGAATATCAGCCGTAGGATGGTCGATATTTAGTAGTGCCAAGTGTAAAACTTGACAACTTCTAGAATGTAAATACGTCTACACAAAGAAGGCATATTCTTATTCTTTTGTCTTGTATAGGGTAGTACAATTTTTAATTTAGGATACACTAGGATTTGTACAAGTGTACATATAGGATACAATCTAGTATTTACATTTACTGTATATATACATCTCTACAGATATGAAGAAATACGACAATGAATTTTTTTATCTCCTGTGTTATTTCCTTTACTTGATACAGTGCCCATTGTATAGCATTATATTCTACCCTTTTCAATGGATGAAATCGTCCTTTAATGGTAAATTTATCATAACTTCTATCTCTACAATCATTAACCTTCAATTCATGGGTTTCTAATCAAGTTTACCCTTTCAAATAGATTTTAGGACAAAGTTCCCTTTTTTATTAGAACCCTAAGTCTCAACATGCAATTTCATCAATAAGAAATCAAATTCCCTTACTAGAAAGTGATAATCTAAACTCCTAGATGATTAATCAACAACAAAATCAACAATCCATCAATTATTTAAGGGTTTCCAATTCTAGGGTTCTAGGATTTTCACCCACCATGATGGACCTTAAACTAATCATGGAACTTGAAGAAGAAAGGAAAAGAAACCAATAAAGGTGGGGACTTACCCTCAAAGATACTTTCATCAATGAATGAAATGAAGTTTGCCTCTTTCTCTCTTGAAAACTGACTTTGGGGTCTTGTGGGTAATGGTTCGGAGTTGGAATATAAAAATAGGGTACTCTACCCTGCTTGCCGGGGCCGTAGCCGCCACTATGTCCGCCGCGACGGTCCCCGCGGCCCGTGCCCGCAAAACCGGCGGACCTGCCGGGAACAACCTATACAACCTATTCTTTTTGCTAGAGCTTCGTAATTACGATACGGAACTAATGGTTCAATCTTCCCACAAAACAAAGGTTGTTTGGTAAATATGGAGCCCTTTCTATCCAAAGACCTACGGTGAAAACATCGAATATTAGCGCGATAAAACCCAAACCGATCTAGAACTCTTTGGAACCTCACCAAAACTTATGGACAAGTTCAAAATAATCATTTTAACTTGTTGGAACTTCCAAAACATTGACACAGGGTCATCCTAACCCAACGTTGACCGTGGTCAACTCTAACTCGTTAACTTAACTAGCTTCTCCATCAATGACTCACTTTACACTCAAACCTTGCGGGAACCAAACCAATGACTTCCTTAAGTCATAGATCATACCAACGGGACTTGGGGAAGGGTCAACAAGGGTAAATGGGTCAAAACCACTATAACAATTAGGCGGGTCATTACATCATATACGAATTTACCAATCATTGGTCCTCGAACGAAGAAGGGGAGTAAGAAGGCTGATGATAACCCAAGAATATGTCTCAAAACAGCACAAACCTTTAATTATAGACACAATTACAACCCATTCTAAAGCGGTAAAATACTCTAATTTCGCTAACCTATCTTTCACCCTTAGAGTCGTTCTTAACACCACAATTTCCTAGAAACACATAAACACGCTCCATAAGCCCGAAACCAATCACAGTCCTATCACCCATCTGGGGAAACTAAGTCTAGTCCCTTATATTCTAAAAATGCTCACTCAAGCTATCCAATTAGTGATGCCCATCACATAACCTACTACCACAAATACGACCTCATCTCGAAAATATAACCCTAACTTTCATATTATAGGAATTTCCATAAACCCTCTCCTTTAACCCATACTAACTCATCTACTGTAAAGTGTACAAAACTATCCATCTGCGAGCCACACAAACCATTTCCTTAAGCCTTAACATGTCGGTTACCTGAAACTTACTTCTCATTGGTCGCTGATCACGAACCCTCACGAAACTATGTCATATCACTTAGTTTATTTTGTAGATTCCTTTCCTCAAGCGTACTAACGACCACACCTCGTTCCAAATATGTAATATAACAACCCCACAACCTACACTAACCTAAGCAATCCGGATTTCTAATCAAATCACAATCATGGTTACCATCTAATTATTTCTTGAACCCCCTCAATAGGATACCATAAATCATAAGTCTTGCAAACTAGCCGAGTCAATCCTTGAGATAGTAGCATGCCACCCACTCTATACCCTAGAGTTCACTTAGCTCACCCAACTCTAAAACCAAAAAATTTGTATATCCAGCTTACCATATATACCGTCCTATTACTGCTCTAACTTATATCTACCAAGGTGCCTTTGCTCGAATTCCCTTAATCTCAGTTTTTGAAATGCTCTCTACAACTCGAGTTAATTCAACCTTTATCACTAATTTACCACTACAATGTCTTACTCGTCTAACCAGAACACCCTTAACTATTCGCGCGATTATCCCTTTTTATGTGATTAACTAATCGAGTAGTAACACCAGTAGTAGTAGGAACTGGCCGAACTTACACAATAGGTACAAAGCTCTCAAAAATCTCCCAAGTATGCTTAGAGAATGATGGAAGGAATGACAAAGGTTTTAAGGGTTTTTAACCACTGGAAGAAAACCTCGCCGTCTCTGGCCGCGGCGGTCGATGGTTAGTCGCGACGGTCCCCGCCGCGGACAAAGCACACACTTCGCACCCCGTCACACCTGACTACCTGCGCCGGCGAGCTATGCCCCGCTATAATGGACTCGCTGTGGCGGAAACCCTTCCACTGCAGCGGTCACCCCTTAACCAGTGTGTTGGGTCTTCTGCCAAGTTTTCGGTCCCCATCCAACTATTCATCTGTTACAACTACAAACTATACACGCAGGTCAAAGTAAAGACATACTACGGACTCACCTGTGGCCTCCGAAATTCCCAGCGGAGGTTTGATTTATCATATCTGTTATATCCCGAATTTTGTGCATTGGGACATTCCGGGCTAACCACGATAAGTTAAGGGCAAGACTACTCCGGGATGCGAGGTTGAGATTTTGACCTTCGATTTTATTTTAATGCATAAGTTGTTTATGAATTTTATTGGTATGGAATATTAAGGGAAATTAGGGGCTAGAAGTTGAAATAAAAATTTCATGAAAAGGCCAAAGTGGCCGTGTGTTAAGGTGGGACCCATATGTCGGGATTTTATAAAGGAAATATGAAGAGATATATGGGTAGTACATGTGAAGTTGAGCAAGTCCTAAGAAGGACCCATAAGCTAAAAATGAGTGTAAGCCCTCCAAAAGGACGATTTAAGAAAATGTCTTCGGGTGATCTGACTTCGAGGGGCCAAAACGGCATTATGAGTTTGGAATTTGAGAAAACTCCCAGAATGAAAGTTGTAGATAATTGAAATAGCTTTCCAACCATAGGTTTTGGGTTCATAGGCAACATCGGGATAAGGAGATATGAATATTTTAAGGTAGAAAGGTCAGAGGCTGTGCCCAACCCGAGCCCAACCAGGGTCGTGCCCATTACCACACCTTTTTAAATGAAATATCAGCTTTTTCTCCTCATATTTCATACCAAAACACCCAGAAAATTCTGGAGAAAAAGAGAGAGAGCCTAGAGAGAAAAACTAATTTTGACCAAAAATCCCGCCCCGAATTCCGAAGCCCATGAAGAGAAAAGTGTCGTACGTCGCGTTGCCTTCAATTTGAGCTAAAAATCAACCAAGAAGAAGAGGGTGGACGTGGTGGCTGCACACTTGAGGTAAGATTAAGGTTCCTTTTCATTGTTAACAATTTTATTCAGAGTTTAACGGATTAGAACGGAGGGAATAGTGTAGAAATGGATGAGATTCATGAAACTTGTATGTTGATGTTGAGCCGTGAGTATGGGCTGTTTTGTGACAAGGAATGAACTAAATTTTATTTAGTATTTTTGGTTGTTGTTGTATGGATTCTATGATGAGAATGATAGTTTAATGATTCAAATTGAAGTTGTAATCGTTTGTAGGTTATTGGAGAAGGTAATGTGATTTTATCATAATTTCTTGTATTATTGAGGTTAATGTTGTTAATGTGTAGATTGTTGGTGTAGTTTATGAATTTGGAAGAAAGAAATGTGTTGTTGTTATCCATATGGCAATTGGAAGGTTTCGGGTTTGTGGAATGTTGTCGAATTATGTAGAAAAGAGTTATTGACGTTAGAATGCATTTTGAATTGATTGTTGATGTTGTTAGTGTGGTTATTGGTATTGTTGTTGAAGATTTGGCCGAGTTGAATTCCTCGGGGTTGTTGAATTTACAGTGGGAAATGCTGCCAAATTTCGTAGATAAAGTTCTAGCCTAGAATTGAATTAGGAGTGCCTATGGCTAATGTTTGGTATCTAATGATGTTGTTGTAGATTTTGAAGCCAAGACGTAAGTTTGGATTAATCTAGGAAGCGGACGAGGTACGTAAAGCCTAACTTTTCTTTCTTTTGGCATGTCCTAGTGTAACTACGAGTCTCGGGGAACTTCATTCTTAAGATCCGAGCACGTATACGATTCTTATTTACTTCTTAACGTTAACGTCCTTTATATGGTCAACTTATGGTTCTTAAGTCTTTTGTACAATTGGATTTCAAATTTTGCATAAAGAATGTTGTTTTTAAAGGATTCTATAACTACGAACAATCGTAACTTTCATGGACGAAGCTCGGATCGCTTCGAAACGTTCGTAGGAGATCTATAATGAATAAGGTCTCCAACTTTCATAGATGGACTCGGATTGGTTTGATACTCGTCCGTGGGCCCCGAGACTTTCCCTTGTGTAATACTAACGACTTTTGAAAGGATTTAGCGTGACTAACGTCCCACCCTCGAACGTCGATTATTTACTTTTCTATCGAGTTTGTAATGACGATTATGCCCCTAATTTCCATAAGTTATTTCTTATGGTTTGATACGTATCTATGAGTCCTAAAGTTCTGTTGATATATCTTCGAACGACATTCGGAAGAAACTTAATTTGACTATCGCCTTGGTTCTTAAATGATGGTTCATTCTGATTATTTTATCGAGTTTTTGAAAATGTTTTAAGCGCAAATAGTTGCTCACGACTACGCTCGTGCATTATGTTATTACATCCCTTCACCGAGTCCCGGGCCGGTTATGTATCGTCGCACTATGTTATATTCCGGAGTATGATGTATCCGGTTCGCCGAGCCCTCGTTAAGGAGGCACCGAGTATATTGGTGTTATCTTTGTGTTATGATGTGTTATGATGTGTGACGGGGATACGGGGATATGAAACCTTCTGGTGTGATGCTGTGTTGTGGCGCCAACGACGGGCGGGCGACCACAGTTCTAAGAGCCCCGTGCATGACTTGTGTTTTATGTGTAAGCATTTTTGATATTATGAATACGCATTTACTTTACGTACTTTTGGTTTTGACTATCATCCTCGTTTTATATTCCGCATACTCGGTACATATTCCGTACCGACCCCTCTTCGGGGGCGTTTCGTCCATGCCGCGGTACGGATACTTATTTGGACGATCACCAGCCTTAGGATTACTTGTTCCGACTTGGAGCGCTCCCTTGTTCTACGGAGCCTATGTTTTGGTGCGATTCTTCCGATGCATATGTATATACTACATGTCTATTCATGGGTACGGCGGGGCCACGTCGTCGGCCATATGATTTTGTTATGACTCTTGAGGTCCGTAGACATATATGTGTGTGGGTATGGGTATTCCTTTGTTCGGTCGTGTACGGGTGTGTGATTTGTGATTTGGACGTCCCCTATACTATGATAGCCTTATCGGCTTATATGTGATATTATCGCCGGATTGCGATAGCGATATGTATATTTGTACATTTGTGACTTCGGGGTGACGTTCCACCTTTCGTACATATATGTTAGTTGTATCTTGTGTAAGCTATTCGCGTGCTACTTCGATTAACGGGTGTGTACGGGTGCCCAACTCGGGCACTAGTCGCGGCCTACGGGGTTGGGTCGTGACAATATCAGCCCCTAGTGGTAGCTATACTTTTGTCAAATCCGTAGATCCCTACCTAACTTACACTCGTGCCACACCCCGTCATAACACCCCAACGAATATTTAAACTTATGCCCCAAACTAATCATATCACTAACGTATCATACTTGTTTAAGACGTAAAAGCACTTATGTGACTTCCGAGCAACCCAACACTGAAAACATAGAGTCCATGTAACCCTTCATACCGTCTCTCCCATTTTGCAAGAAAACCCACACAATGAATGAGTCTCAACCACAATTCCACATAACAGAAACCTCAAATCATAATTGAAAACTGAACTTAGTCACGCGGACGCATCAGGAAGACACATCTGGTACCATATCAAGTCATGTCACAACAAAGCGGCTGCATTTAGAGGTACGTAGAAATGAGTTTCCACCATCCGTGAAAGAATAAGACAAGAAAGTGCAGATACCAATTTGAATGAAGTAGCACGAAAGAATGAATGAAGTGGAAGTTCCCTAAATGTCCCATAGCCTCTCGCATATAGGTACGGAGCTCTTCGTACCCAAGACTCTACTAGACATGTCCTTGTACAAAGAGATTCACGAATCTAGGCTCTGATACCAACTGTCATGACCCAAATTACCGATCGTGCGGGCACCTACCTTATTATCACTAGTAGTCGAACCCTTACCCGTTAACCCATTAATCACTAGCCAATTTCTACTTCTTTAATCATTTATACTCTAACAATCAATAAATAAGTGAATGAATAAATAGTCTGACCAAGTCATAAATAAAAAAATAATATAAGTGCGGAAGTCTAACTATTACACCCCTAAAATCTGAAAGTCATCGTATAAGGACACTAACCAACAATGTCTAAAGAATGAAATATATCTCAAATATAATAACAAATAATGTCTGGAATAAAAGTAGATATCTGGAAAGAGAGATCTTCAGGTGGCATGGCATGATGAAGCTCACCCTCGGATCCGATCAAGCTAACTAGCTTCGAAATTTGGATATGTGGCACGGATGAAATCTCTGGAACACAATCTGCACTTAAAAAGGGTGCAGCAAGATAGTATCAGTACAAACACTATGTACCGGTAAGCATCATAGACCGCTAAGATTAGTTCACGCATATAAGTATAAAATCAACAGAATAAACAAATAGGCACTTAATACTCAAGTCCAAGTCACAGAACATCCCATAGCGAGTCTCGACCCTAAGATGAAGCTTAAACCACAAGTACGTCAAGTCTCGATAATCTCACCTGATAATCATAAATCCAAGTTCGGACCCTGGATAGAATCACTAACCCACAATTTCACTCAGTCAATGGTCATATCTATATCAGAATAGCCATTCAACAAACCATACCAAAATCATAACTAAACGAGCATATAATAATGCAAAATAAAATGTAATGATGTGCAATGATAAATATGATGAAGTGCATGCAAGGCAATGCAACTCACTAGCCAAATACCTCACTCCTCAGTTACTCATCACTCGTGTACACACATGCTTTGGTGTCTTTACCCAATAGTCATGACCTGCAGGAGACCCATGGTGTCCATGTACCTGTTTGCGGCGTGCAACCCGATCCACTCATTCCGAAATCACTTCTCGGACCCGAGCCACACTCAAGCCACATCGTCACCCCTATCAAATGTGCCATTTTCATATATAGGTCACATCCTCGGCTTTTAGGTCAAATGTGCCTTTTCATTTGTATAGTAACACTGTCACATCACTCTCAATGATCAATTTATCAAGTACCATGTATCAAATAGTATCACAAGTTCAACAAGAAGGTTATATTAACTTCTTCACTAGTTTCACATCACAATGTATGTCTCAACGTATTCCAGTTCATTAATATGTATGGACTATGAACAATAGCAATATCAATGTCAAACACAAGGCATCATGCCACAAGTCTTTCATGAATCGTTACCGAACCATTTCCATCATGTATGAGTATATGAATGCATAAATGAGTGTAAACATGGTAAATCAATGCAAATAAAATAACGATGAAGGTACAAGTCACAAAGCCACATGTAATATCAAGACTTAGATCAACTCAACCATAAAGTGAATCATACAACTCTTCTCAACAAACATAAAAGTCTATGTCCCTCTTTACTTCCACATATAACAAGTACGCCTCACAACTAAGTCTTGTATCACCAAGATGCTTCATTCTTCTATATATTATCATCAACAGTAAATCATACATTAAGTGTTCATCTACGTACTATCATAAATATATAAATCACGATTCAGGTATAAACTCAGTATCCTTCCTTTCTTTGATGATATGTGTCACAATAAAAGAGAATTGAGTATAACACGAAAATTTAGATAATAAGTCTAATCACAATAACAGGGTAACGAGCGACCATCAACAACAATCAACCTAATATAAATCCATCCTGAATCGCCATACTATGAATACAACTACATCTCATATTTCAGTACATAAAGTAATCGCGACGAGCCCACAAAATCAGATGTCATACCAACCTAGCTAATATCCAACAAAAACACCATGTTCGAAGTCCTAATCATGCTTTCTTCTATCAATTCTACACAATACATATGTTTCACAAATCAAAGTCTAACTAAAGTAAGTCGTTACCCACCTCGAATGCAGAACAAGAGCCACAAACTACTTCACACGAGCCTTCTGTTTCCAAAGCGCCTCATAACGGTCAAAGTCTAATAATATGATGCTAAGTAAGAAACGAACCATATATTTAAACAAGAACAACAATTTGGGGAAGAAGACCCACTTACTTCTACTCTTTTCAATGGATGAAACCATCCTTTAATGGTGAATTTATCATAACTTCTATCTCCAATCATTAACCTTCAATTCATGGGTTTCTAATCAATTTTACCCTTTCAAACAGATTTTAGGACAAAGTTTCCATTTTTATTAGAACCCTAAGTCCCAACATGCAATTTCATGCATAAGAAATCAAATTCCCTTCCTAGAAAGTGATAATCTATACTCCTAGATGATTAATTGAAAATAAAATCAACAATACATCAATTATTTAAGGATTTACTAATTCTGGGGTTCTAGGATTTTTATCCATCATTGATGGACCTTAAACTAATCATGCAACTTAAAGAAGAAAGGAAAAGGAACAAATAAAGGTGGGGACATACCGTCCAAGATACTTTTATCAATGAATGGAATGAAGTGTGCCTCTTTCTATCTTGAAAACTGACTTTGGGGTCTTATGGGTAATGGTTCGGAGTTGGAATATAAAAATACGGGTATTCTAGCCCAGTCGGTCGCTGCAGTGGTCCCGCTACGGCGGCGTTCCGAGTCACATTACGACGGACTTGTTGTTTCCTTTACCGCACAAAAATGGTCATAACTCCCTCATACGGAGGCGAAACGCGATGATTCTTTTTGTTGTATCTTCATAATTACAATACGGATCTAATGGTTCCATACTCACACAAAAGAAAGGTCATTTGATCAATATGGAGCCCTTTCTAGCCAAAGACTTACGGTGAAAACATCAAATACGAGCACGACAAAACCCAACCCATCTGCAACTCTTCGGAACCTCACCAAAACTTGTGGACAAGTTCAAAATCATCCTATTAACTTGTTGAAACTTCCAAAACATTGACACGGGGTCATCCTAAACCGAAGTTGACCGTGGTCAACTCTAACTCGTTAACTTAACTAGCTTCTCCATCAATGACTCACTTTACACTCGAACCTTGCGGGAACCAAACCAATGACTTTCTTAAGACATAGATCATATCAACGGACTTGGGGAAGGGTCAACAAGGGTAAATGGGTCAAAAACTCTATAACGACTAGGCGGATCGTTACAAACAAAGTACTAGAATTGTGTTTTACTAATAATCTTAACTTTATTTATTTAATATGATAATGTCACAATGAGTTTTTTAATTCTAGCATATTCAAATGTCAACAACTTATAAGCTTCTAAAGAAAGTGATCACAGCATTCACATCACTACTGTGGCTCCACTTAGCGAGCACTGGCGCTCTACCATCTCCGGGTCAGAGGTACATAATATAAATTAACTTTGCCGATTTGGTCAAACGGTCAAATACAACTAGTTCAATCTTACATTTGAGGGCTCGAGCCTCATATTGTATACTTCTTAAATATTCTTTTTGGATCATTTGTTAAAATCGAGTTGTAAATACTTGAACACTAACCTCCATAAGTCTTTTATTACTTTGTCATTTTAGTATGAATATGATATTTTAGAATGAGTTGTTTATTTTTTGCTTATTTAAAAGTAAATAACTTATAAGTTCTAAAGAAAATGATTAGAGCTTTCACATTACTATTGTGGCTCCTCATGCATCTCGGGATCACATGTACATAATACAAATTGACTTATCGCATAGTAACTATCAATTTGGTCAATAGATCAAACACAATTAGTTCAATCTTACATTTGATGGCTCGAGCCTCATATTGAATAGTGCATACTTCTTAATCTTTTAGGATGTAAAAATTGAGGCTGTAAATAATTGAATACTAACCTCCTTTAGTATTTTTCTTTAACTTTTAGATGAAAAATAATTTTGGACAAAACTTAATTCATTTACAAAAGCATTAAAGATGTTTTTATTGATCGGGCTTGACATTCTTTTGAAGTTTTCATTGTCTGAAAATGTCATTAAGATAGTATTGTCTGAAAATGTCATTAAGATAGTAACCTGGAGTGGAATCTAATTAAGCCGTTTCAGAAGTTTAACTGATTCGCTTTCAATTAATATAAACAAAATTTAGAATTGGCAATGTGTTTATTAATTGTTCATTGCACTAAATAATAGAGTATTTGATTATACTAGAATAATCTACATAATGGGGTTCACGTGCATGTATCTTTTGATTTATTTTTAATTTTTAAATAGAATGTTAACTTTGGATAAATTTATTCCGATCTACTGGGCTCAGGACCTCTTCCATCCCTGGAAGTACTCTGCATCAAGTTTTATTTTTATTGTTAATAAGTAAAATGTGAATCACTACAAAGACATACATAAAGTTTTGAGAGGGAACCTCTCATTAGTGATTGCTGGAAGACTCTGTGATAGGTGCAACCTGATTAATTTCCAAAATATTAAGATGTTTAATTAATTATTCATTAAATATTTCTGATCTTATAAGTATATTACGAGAAAATGTGATAGAGTGGAGAAGGAAGATTGTAGTAGTTGGTACTGTACATAGTATTTTCATTTGAATTAGGCTTTACATATAGTTCTGGTTATTGAGAGCAAGTGGATGCCCAAAGTATGGAGAAGTCATCATCCTTTTGTAACTCAATTTCGTTTGTGTTATGATCTTTATGTCACTCAAAATTCAAGTAAAATGATGACAAAATTAAGTACAATATAGAAATGAACCTGTCATGCTATGATGTTAGAGCAAAGCTACTTTCTGCAATATCCGCAGCACAAGGATTATGCTGAAGCTAGATGCTTCAGCGGTATTTTCTGCTAAAAGTTGGGATTTCAGATCAGAATTATATAACAATATTCTCAACTCATTTCATTTGTCCATCTCATCATCTTAGAAATATATGTGCATCTTACAACATCCCTATAAAAATAGATGACCAGAGTTTGTTCAAGATGACTTGGGAGGACAATCACATTTGTAGATGAAAGTGTAGAAAATGGGAGAAAATAAAAATTAATTACTGTTAGTCAGCATGTTCTGCCAGTCTTGATTGACTGTTCATTAGAAACACCCTCAAACATTTAAAGTTTCCTAAAATTCAAAAGTTAATCTTTTGTCTGGTTTCTCTATCAGTTTAATTTCTCTTCTTAATTTTTTTACTAATATACCACAAGGCACAGTCCCTTACTGACTATTTTTATTATATACCCCAAATTGAGTGTAGAAATTCTAGACTATTAAATTATGAAAAACATATGAACTTGCAAAAATTTCATCTCTATTTTTGAGTAAATTGGACTAGAATAATCTACATATGGAGGTCACATGCTATGCATGTGTATCTTTTTTGTTTTTATCTTTAATTTTCAAATGAAAAGTTAACTTTGGATAAATCTACTGGGCTCAGGACCTCTTCCACTCAGCACTCTCCCTGGTCCGCTCCAAACCCCCATTTCCCGATCCAAGTTTTAACCGGGCCGGACGTGGCCCGGCTAGCCCATTTGATAGATTTAGTTGAATATTATTGGATGATGAAGGGACGTTATCCATTAACTTGAGCTCTTCAATAACCCTCTTCTTCAGTAATTCAATTACATATCATCCTCTGTATTTCATGTGTTCTAACCTGAACATCGTATGATGACAGAACGTTCTTTATTAACTTGAACTCTTCAATTTTTTTGATAGCTTTATATTATAAGCTTATAACTATATATAAGTGAGCATTCATGAGTTTTGTTATCCTCGCAGCCTCACAACTTTCGTTTTTGTCCCAGTTTTGCCCTTTATTTGCATAGTTGCCTGTATGTGTTTTTAGGTAAATTTTAAAAAGTTTGATGGCAATTTATACCTCAAAAGGAAACAAAGGTGGTGTCAAAGCGACAGTTGGCAATTGTCCCTTAATTTTTTCAAAAGTTTTCTTAGGATCCCACATTTTTATCTTACAATAAATACGAACTCGAAGTGTGTACTAGCATATTTATTTATGCCTGCACTATTTGGTAATATAAAACCCTTTGAAAAATATTATTCTATCACTTTCAAGTAAAATCCTTTTTCTATTAGTAAATTTTTATTTGGGTAAAATAAAGTGTTTTTTTAAACGGAAAAGGGCCAAATATACCTCTGTATTATGAGACAAGGTTTAAATATACCCTTCATTATATTTTGGATTCAAATATACCCCTGCCGTTGTATTATTGGATCAAATAAACTCCTCCTCCGTTAAAGTTGTCCAAGGTGGACATCCAATGCTACATGACATTGACATTTGATGATTTGGATGTCACGTGGCATGTCACCTAAGCACCTTTAACCCATTTTCCCCTTCCTCTCTATTTGTTCTTCCACCACTAAAATTTTCTTTCCCTCTACCACTATTACCATCATTCCCGACTCTAAAGTTGGAGATGGAGATAGAAATGAACCAACATTTTTTTTTTTGGGCTCGAATCGATTTTGGATGGGAAAAAAAATCGCTCAATTTCAGAGGATCCGGTGTAAGCTTCAAAAAGCATAACAGCTCACAAGCCAGAATAAAGAAGAAGATGAATTGCAGTATGTTGTCAGCAATGAAAACAATCATATATGATAAATCCTCTAAATACATTCACCGGAACTTGTCCTACGATTGTATAGGGAAAAATGAATAAATAAAAGTATGATATCCTACAAATTTAGCGAAACACAACGAAAATTATTGTTAGAATGAAAAGGAACATAAAAAACAACAAATCCATTAGGAAGCAGTAAAATAAAAAAATAGCAAAAAGAAAGAACAAGCAAAGGGGAAACTGACATGAAGGCACGAACAAGGGATTTGCCCTTGCCATCTCCAACTTTAGTGGTGTTAATGACGGTGGAGGGAAGAAAATTTTAGTAATGGAAGAACAAGTAAAGGGAAGGTTAAACTGGGTTAGGGGCGCTTAGGTGGCATGCCACGTGGCATACAACTCATCAAATGTCAGTGTCACATTGGATTGGATGTCCACCTTGGACAACTTTAACGGAAGAGAGGTATATTTGATCCAATAGTATGACGGCAGGGGTATATTTGGACCCAAAGTATAACGAATGGTATATTTAAACCTTTTCTCATATTACAGGGGTATATTTGGCCCTTTTCCGTTTTTTAAAAAACGGTGAAGGGGGTGGGGTGGGGTGGGAGGTGATTATGTCTTCACGGACCTACAAAATGAAGGTTGGGCTGGGCATTTTGGGTAGTTCATTGTACAATAATAAGCCAATTTTTTGCGCAGATTTTCCTTCATACGGACTGGTCTTTAATCTTTGTCCCACACTCGCTGGTCTTTAATTTTTGTCCTGCTTCTCATTTAAAGAAAATTTGTGAGTCAAAGTACCCTTATTCACTGGTCTACGATATCAGAGATTCTGGGTTTGATCCCCAGCAGAGTAAACAAAAAAAGAAAATTTCGCAAGGCAAAGTTTCATAGAAACTATGCCTTGTCGAGCAAAGTTACATAAAAACTATATCTTGTCCGGCATAGTTCTGTAGAAATGAATTTATCCGGCATAAGTTATGTAGTAACAAATTCGCTCCGCATAAGTTTATCGAAACTTTCCCGCGTCTGGCATAAATTTTGCCTTCTCTGGCATAAATTCTGTAGAAATGAAGTTATGTCGGATAACTTAATGTCCACAGAACTATGCCGGACAAGGCATAATTTTTTTGTTACTTAAAGTGCCAAAGGACAAAAATTAAAGACCAGCGGTTTGAAGGCCAAAAATTAAAGACCACCCCAAGATAGGGACATTCATTCGAATTGACCATAATAATCCCCTGCTTACCTCCTTGGTATTGGATAATCCTAGATCATGGATTGGCTACTTCATCGGAAAAGAAAAACAATATAATTAGAAGTGGGGTTATGTATGTTTGGTAGATGAAAATGAGACAAAGATATAAATGGTAATTCGGGTGAAACTATTGGCACCGGATGACCCAAGAAGCCTAGTAGACGTTTTTAGCCCTTTAAAATAATTTCATTTCGTAATCAATTTAAAAATAATTCCAGTATATGTATAAAAACTGTATCATTGGTGTATATAATATGTATCACTATTGTATATGTATTGAAAATGTATCATACATATAAAAACGGTATCATTGTTGTATAAAATATGTATCCCACCCGTATGTATATAGAAAATTATCAATGTTGGATAATTTGTGTATAATAAATTAATAATAAATGTATAATCAATGTATACTCACTAATTATACACATATTATACAATCATTATCCACATATTATACATGCTTTGGGAAAAATTATAATAAATGTATAATCAATGTATACGCACTAATTATACATATGTTATACAATTATTATACACTTATTATATATGTTTTGGGGATATTTCTGTTTACCTATTTTTTTCCAATGGCACCAAAATCAGAGGAGAGACCTGCTCCGGAGAGAAGAAACCAAAGGCCAGAAAAAAAAACTCCCAAAAGATGTCAGCGTCGGTGACAAAAAGAAGAAGAGAGCAAAGAAATCAGTCGAAACCTACAAGATCTAAAACAATATCTAACGGATCTGGCCGGAAAAGTTCGTCCGCTGCAAGAGAGAGAAGAGAGCTGAAACCAGTCTGATGGCTAGAAATTGACATTAATTTGCTCCTAGAGTCTAAGAGCCCGTTTGGATTGGCTCATAAGTTTCGAAAAAATGAATTTTTATAAGCCATTTTGAGTGTTTTGGTCGACATAACTTATAAGTCATTTTGTCTTAATAAAATAAGCTCAAAAAAATAATTGGGCCCGTTTGACTTAACTTATCTAAAGCAGCTTATAAGCTGAAAACAGCTTATAAGCAAAAAAAAAATAAGTTGGGGCGTAGACTCTAATTCGAATACTTACGAAAACTTAGGGCTAAAATTCGTCTCATTTTCAGCTTATAAGCAAAAAAAAATAAGTTGGGGCGTAGGCTCTAATTCGAATACTTACGAAAACTTAGGGCTAAAATTCGTCTCAAGTATATTCTAAAGCCACATGGTGTCCTTTTCCCGATGAAAAATTAATGAGCTTTAAATTAGAGTTGTTGTAAGTACAACTGGATTAGGTCCGGGTCCAAAATAATTCCTATTGCCCAATTAGCTGAATCAAACATATTAAAGGCCATATTAAATGGACCTCCAATCACGTGGGCTTGGGTCTGCTTTATTTCTTCATTTCACCCAAATTAGCTGGCTGTGCAGCCCTGGTCCCCAATTGTCATATTCCTACACAAAAAGGGAAATTAACAAAAATGCTCATGTAATTAAAAATAACGGAAAAGGGCCAAATATATGCCTGAACTATTGAAAAAGGGCTAAATATATCCTTCATTATACTCTAGGGTCAAATATACCCCTACTGTTATACTTTGTGCACAAATATATCCTTCATTTTAACAGAAGACATGTGTCATCGTATTATTGGCCTATTTTAACTATTTTCAAATTAATTAAAAATTGAGGCAAGCTCCATCAATAACGCCGACGTCGCTGGCGCTAGTAAAAAATTCAAACGAAAATTTCAAAGATGCAATTCACTAGAACGAAAATTTTCAATTCCCAAACAGATCCGTCAACACATGACATGCAGTATAGAAGTAATGGAAACGCGAAAAAAAGAGAGGAGTAAATCAACAGATCAACTAATCGTCATTAAACAATTTGCAAAACCCTAGCATCAATGCAACTCATAGATAAAAGCGACAATATTAAGATTTCAAGTATTATTTAATAACGATTTGATTGTACATTACGTGAAAAAATGAGTCAAATAATGTAATTTATGAAACTTATAGCGTTAAGATCCATATCGAATATTCAAATGAAATGCCCTTAGGATTTCGCCTGATCTCTGTAATGGTTTTTGTTTCGTATCTCTAAAATTGTTTTATGGAAATGAAAATGGAGCTGTTTCCTAATTTAGATTTGACATTTTCGGCAAGGGGATTTAAAACCAATGTGATGGAAGGTGGCAGCGGAGGAGGGTGGCGTGGTGGTGGTGAATATGTTTTTAACTAGCGCCGGCGACGGCGGAAGGTGGCGATGGCGGCGTTATTGATGGAGTTTGCCTCAATTTTTAGTTAATTTGAAAATAGTTAAAATAGGCCAATAATACGATGACACGTGTTCTCCGTCAAAATGAAGGGTATATTTATCTTCGCGAAAGATAACTAGTGATATTTCGCCTCGAAAGATAACGAAGGGTATATTTTTCCAATAGTTCAGGGGTATATTGGGCCCTTTTCCCTAAAAATAATTACTCAAAAATATTTATTTTAAAAAATATTCTATTTTTTACCTATTTTTAAAACATATTTAAGAAAATACTTAGCAAATATGTACATTGTATACCGTTTGGATATGCTATTTACATGTTATGCACCTATACAACAGGCAGAGTGATTCAATGATGATTTTATGTAGCCAGGGTATACAGTTATGTGAGTTGTATACCCCAAGTTTAGTTTTTTAATGGACGAACTTTGTAAATGCGTAGAGATGGGTAATTTTTTTAATCTGCTTGAATTGTTTGTTAAAATCCTGAAAAAACATCAAAAAGAAAGATTTATCTTAAACTTTCTATAATCAGGCTGTCAGAGAGATATCTTGATGCTATGCTGTAAAAGTGAAGAATTGCTGTTCCTTTATTCGGGTGATTTTTACTTATGTTTCTTATACTTCAATATATTTGATTCTTTTGACTATTCTTCAATTATTTTGGAACAAAAAAGAGGCAATCACAATTACTGCTCTAAAAGTAGAGGTTCGCCTCTTTCTTCATTAGGTCCATTTTATGTTTTTTATTTAATTATTTGGTATGTGAAATTTATTTACTCAAATAATTTAGATTTGCGTCACCTAGGTTCATTTAAGGAGAAATCGCTCTAAATTAGAAATTTCTCCTTCTCGAGAAACAAAGAGACCTACAATGCCTGTGAAAAAATCATGTTTTACCAAGGGGCGGATCCAGTGTAATGGATGTGGGTTCCCGGGAACCCACACCTGATAACCCGAACCCTGTATTTATATTGGGAGTTTGTTAATTATATAACAAATTGCTAGTTGGGAATCCATTACTAAAAGAAGTTGTTGGCTCAACGGTAAAGAAGGAACCTTGATTCAGCGCTTATGTTTTTGATGTAGGATCAATTCCCCTTGGAGTCTTTTTGTCCGAATTTGCATATTAGTTCATTTTACTAGGAACCCACAAGCTTAAAATCTTGGATCCGCCTCTGATTTTACCTACTATTTTTTATATAATATGTGATCCCGATGTACATCTATATAATTTTTTGTTTTTGTTTTAATTACTGTTGAAATTAAAGGGGCAATTAATCACACAATTTCTATTCTGAGCGAAGTAGTCATCGATCAAGTGTTTTTCTTTCTTTCATTTTTTTGGTTCGGGTTTTCTAAATGGTTTTGTTAACATCTTGCAGCAAGAAGGAGCGACAATTATTTTCAGTAAGTTTAATGCTGGCTTGATGCGTACTCTCTGTTATTCAGCTACCACTTAATCTTTTGCTTTATTTTCAAAAATGGAGATTGTCCAAAAATATTGTCAATGCTATTTATGTCTCAATGTTGACATTTGGTCCTTAAATTCTTCTAGTTTCGCTATGATTTATGAGTGTTAGTTTAACAGTAACCATAAAACAAGAAGCTTCACATATGTTCAACTGATAATGTAACTTCGTTTTCTTTAACACCATTAGGTTAAAATCATGATACGCAACAACGTTATGTAACTATCTGTAATAATCAAATTTATAAAATATCACAAATAATACCTTATAATCAATCATAAAATACATTGTCAACCTTAAGTCACATCGTGATTTGCCCTGATATCTCCGTAACATAGGAAATACAAAACCATATCTTAATAACCCTCTCCATTATTTCCAGAGCAACTCAACAACATTTATTCAATCAATATCTTTTTCTTCTTCCCTAAGTTTCAACCACACATTAAATTACCTAGAGAAGCCGTCAAGGGAAATAGCTAGCTAGGAGAAGAAAATGAGAAACATTCATTAATTACCGACATAGAACTATAGTAGATAAGCAAATATGAAATCATTTGATGACAAGCAAACAAAAAGGTGCAAGAGACAAAAATAAATAAATAGATTTTTCGAGAGAAAAAAACAAAACCAAATAAGAATGAAGGAAACAGTTAGGAGGATATCCATCACCATCTTAGCTAATAAGTTGACTTATTAATTGTTCAAGCTTTTTCTAGTAGTTTATAGTTCACAGAAATGGCGTATGAGAACGAAAGCAAGTGCCTCGCTGTATCATATGATCCTATATTAGCAATAACTTAATTCAATAGTTGATTAATATATTTTTTGGTCCACCTTCTACTTCTATCTGGTTCATTCACGTACTAGACAGGCTATTATTCTTATATGTTTGGTTTACCATTTTAATACAAGAAACTAAAGAAGAAAAAACAGAAGCCAAAAAAAAAAAAAAAAAAAAAAAAAAAAAAAAAAAGGAAGGAAGAAGAAATTACAAGAACCTTCCAAAAGAAAATAAAGAGACGCAAAAACGAAAAAACAAACCTCCGTTAATAGTTATGGTCAAATATATTCATGTCATTACAAGTTGATTCAAATATGACCTTATTTCCTAACAACTGAAGCTTTCAAACACATGAAACATTTTACGAGGTAAAATTAAATTAGGCCTTACACTATGTGGCATGGTCCAAATTTTCTCATAAACTTTGTGAAATTCTGCAGATTTAATCTTTCTCAACACCATCCATCATCATTCTAAATGAATCACCACCATAGTAATAGATTCAGTTCACTCTCAAATACACCACGTCAACATCATTACTTCACCACCACTTCATTCCAGGACACTCACAAAAAGAACACACAAAAACCGCCCCATTGGAACAATTTCTTTCGCTTTCATTTTACCTTTTCTTTTTGTCATTATTTCACCTCTGCTGTAAGACAATTTCCCCTCAAACAACCCCACCTAGATTGCTAATATATTATTGCAAATAATTTAGAAGCTAACTAATGAGTATCTAAATTTATTTTAGCAGTAGAACTTTGACGTAGAACTTTGACATCGCTATTGGTGTGGAACTTTGATATGGCTATTGATGTTCTGAGAAGAATTGGTCACAGAGTTTTGTCGATAGAGTTCCAACAGAGGTGAAAATTAAATTGGGTGAAATTGTTCGTTGTGTTTGAATTTAATTCATTTGAGATGATTTGAGGTTTTTCGGTAATTAATTTAAGCTTGAAGGATAGAGACCTTGTTGTTGGAGGTTCTAAATGTTGAAGAAGATGATGTTGTACATATTGCCGTAAACAATGACCCCTTTTTTAAAATTTAGGAGCAAATGTGAACCATTTCGTATAATTTAAGGGTAAATTTGACGCCTTTCTATTTTCGAAAGGCACATAAATTGGAAAGCTTTTGCGGTTAATGAATAAGAGCATATCAGAACCAATCTTGTGACAATAAACATATATTTGATCCCATCTATTATGAAAGGGGAAGATTAAAACCTTTTCACAAAATTTAGGGGAAACTTTAGATGTTTTCCAATGCAAATTAAATCAAAGAGATAAGGTGGCAGTGCAGTGGAAAAGATTTGGCACCGAAAAGCATATGGTAGTGGAGAAAGATGGTAGAAATTAGTAAGGTTGCAATTTTTTTCTCTCTCTTATTATTATGAATTAGGGGTTGGCATGGTTTGGGCCAATCGAAATCCGAATTTTTTGGATTTTTAAATTATGAATTTGACATTGGATTTTATTTTTAAAATTTGTGGTTTTTTTAATAGATATGTGATTTAGTATTATGGATTTTTGGTTATTCGAAAATCCAAAATTTTTATGTCTTATATTCAACCCTACTCATATTATGTGTGCCTAATACTAATAAGTTCAATTGCCAAAGATCCATTAGATTAATACCATACGACCTTGCCCATTATAGTATTAAGCCTAATACGGAATTACACGGTATGGACGGCAAGGTGATATTAGTCCTTGTTAAATGTAGAAAATTATACATTTTAAGAAGTAAACTATTAAGTGAATTGAGACTGTTAATTGTTATGGGCTTATGGCCTACCTTAAGGCTCAAAAGTCCAAACCAAAAATCTGGAAAATACAAATCGATTAATTCAAAGTTGAACTTAAAAAATCTAAATCCAAAACGAATTTAATTGGATCGAATTTGAATTGTAATTTCTTCAATCCAATAATCGAATATCCAAGCAGAAATTTTTGTATCCAATCCGAATGGTCCCTAGAACGCCCACCGCTACAATGGACTATAAGAAAACAAAGCTAAATAAGCTTTATTTCAAACAAACGAGATAAAGCAAGAACCACAATATGAATAAAACAAAAAATACGCTTTCAGTTCAAAATTAAGGAAAACATTTAATATTAGATGAGCTCCTAGCGCCTAATTAAATTGCGGTACTAACTTTTTCTGTTTATGTTTTTCCCTTTCCATGATAACCGAAGTTACAAATTCCAATACGCAGCGCTGCAAATTGCAAATATGCAAAAATGGGAATAGTGAGTCTGAATATTATATGGTTATAAAAAAAAAAGAAGGTATATATACATTCACGAGCCAAGTGAAAGCTTTGTTTTTGTTTTGTTTTTGGAATGATAATTATGATGAACTTTAATTCTAGTATACTTACTTCATTTGAAAGTTATAGGCACAGGTAAAAAGAACGAATTCCTCCATTCAACAGGTGTATAGTTTTCCAAGTTTGATGTAGTAGCTAGCCTAGGCTTATTAATTGTAACATGTTATTTATTCATTTTGTGAAAATTATTTGCCCACACTAATAAATGGCAGCTATTAATTACTTGCACGTGGCTTTTTTACTACTAACCCTATTATTATGTAAAGAAATAATGTATATTAATGAGCCTGAAAAAGACACCTAAAAAACAAATCGAGTACCAAACATAGTAAATATGATAAATTAAGTAGGACTAGCTAAGTAGGCGTTTGGCCATCAATTTTCAAACCATGGTTTGAAATCATGATTTCAAACCAGCATTTGATCATCAATTTTCAGTCATGGTTTGAAACCTAGTTTGAAACTATAGTTTGAACCCAAATAATTCAAAAAGCATGGTTTGGGATTTGAAACCATGGTTTTAACTTTTTTAAATACAAAATTTAACCCATAAGTTAATATTTTGTAAAATAAGACCCATAAGTTGGTAAATATTTTTAACAATTACCCCCATCAATCATTTACCAATCTCATTAACTTCGACCAACCTTTATTTATGTCTACCAACCTTTAATTTATGTGGGAAGATTATATTAAATAGTAGTTACATTACTATTCATGTTCAATTTTTGATTTTATTGAAGTAAAGTTTGATTAATTGATGTTGCATTTTTTAGAAAAGCCTTCTAGTAGTGTACTAATTTTGTTATAAACTATGATTTGCACATTTGATAAGATTGTATAAGAATGGAGAATGTTTTGATAGTTTTCACAATTTACGGCGCCTTTACGTTTATAAGAGAAAATACAACTTAAAATATTCAAATCAGATGTCCAAACACGATTTAAACTTAGGCTGTTAAACCAATTGTCAAAACCAATGCCCAAACGCCTAAGAGTATATTCGTGCAAACTGTAAAATATCATTGGTGGTGATTTTTGGACAAGTGTCATTATAAGACTCAACTCATATACATAGAGTAGGGTCATAACGATTTGAAGGGAAGTATAAATGCAGCCAATAGTGGAAAACTCTTTTGGAACTTTCTTTTCATTTAGTTTGAAACGCTCGAAATTAAAAGAAATTAATTAGGTTAAAATATGGCGGAATTGAATGTGTTATGTCCATGCTAATTAAATGAAGTCATTTTCAGGGCTTTAACTGAAAGCATGGCTCAAATGTGGTGATGACTTGTGGCAGGCTGGCAGCTATTTGATTTTCAAACTTAAAAAAAGTGTCCATTTAGCATTTTTTTGCTTGGGTAAAAAAAAAAAATCCACTTATTAAATCAAGATTAACTTTATCTTTCCAGATTTGCTCCTATTAAGTGTTATGTGATTAGTATTAAGGGTAGTTTTTTTTTTTTTTTTTTTTTTTGGAGTGAGTGCCATGCGAATGTTAAAACGCTGTTTTTCTTTTTTTATCCAGAGGGAGTATTAGTAATTAATTCACACAATTACTAAAAATTGCATTTAAGACTTGTACATTCCAAACAAAACAATATACATATTACCCCATATTATTGATAAAAATCATCATCATGCATATGATAACAATTCAAGTAATTCCCTTGTTTCTTTTTATGTTTTCCTTTTCAATCTTTGTTCCTTTGCTTTTCTTTCCTTGATGAAAATGCAAAAAGTAGAAAAATAATTCATTACATACTACGTACTGCTAATTCATTTATTTTATTTGTTCTTCTCTTCCTCCTTCTCCTTTGCTGGAACACGGCCATCTGTTCCAGCCAGTATGGCGTACTTGTCCTTCCTTGTCAAACTAGTACACTCGAATCCAAGAGTACCACCAAGAACTTTCTGAATATAATTAGCCACTTCAATAGCTGATTTTCCGCCATTTCCACAATTGAGCTCAGAAGGGAGTTGATTCAAGAAAGTGATCTCATAAGTTGGCCTTGGATTCATGAAAACAAAATAAGGATCCAAGAATTTGTACCCTCGAACAGTAGTCCCATTGAATACACTTTGCTTAGTGTTGATTGCCACTGGCACAATTCTATCAGTAAGTTCAGCAAAAAGTGCACTAAATCTCAATAAAAATGGTTCCCTACAAGTAGTACCCTCAGGGCATATAACCAAATCACCTTCTTCAAGCAATTGCTTAATATGTGCGGCATCTTTCTCCCTCTCTCTGGACAACGCCACGGCTTTTATCGGAGAAATCATCTCGGAAAATTTACTAATACTATATGTAACACAACTAATTTTTCTGCCTAGTGCAACAGCTGTGACAACGGGGTCTAGGACAGTTCTATGGTTGCACACAAAAAGGACACCACGTTGGCCATTTTTAGGGGGTGGTGGAGGGGTACCTTTGACAATAAGTTTGATACCAAGGATTATATAATTGTATCTGACAATTTTTTCTGGCAAAGGAATATTAAGGTATACTCTAAGAATTGAGAGAATTATGCCTATTGGCATCCACAAGAAAGTTAAGAGCGCTATAAGTGGTGTAGGCCTTTGTACCCAACGACCCTCATGGAAAATGACTGGACTTAAGAGTTTATTTCTGGGTAAGGGTTCTATTTTTGTTCTTGGGACCATGTACCCTTCCTGCAATAGTATTCACATAATTAACTGAGTGAATTAAATAGAAATATGAATGTAGGTACGTACAATCTTATTTTTACGAACTTAAAAGTAAGATAATTAAAAATGTGATATAATTTTAAATTTGTGTTTTTATTCATGTCATAATATTTGTGTGACTTTAAAACTTATAAAACTTGTGATCTTGAACATGCCATAACATTTGTGTGGCAATAAAGCTTCTCATTATGATTAAAATGAAAAATTTACAGTAAGATGTTTTTAAATGTAGAAATGTATCATTGTCTTGAATGAACTAATAAGAAAATAGTCAAAAAAAAAAAAAAATGGAATAGGGAGATGTAATACAATACGTTTTTATCGAATTCTCTTAATTTGTTTGAAAAGTAAACTACAAAAGTATAAGGATATATCTTATATCCACTAAAAACATAATATTCTATTTCATAATTCGTATAATTTAGCCGATGGTTGCTTGCCTTATTTTCCAGATTATTAATTCAATTAATTAATTATGAGTAGTTATGTTTAATTATAAGCACCATTTATAACATGAGCCAATCATGTAAAAATTATTTCATTATCAATCTATAGGAAGTTACAGTATCTTCATCTTCTTTGGTCCCACCATGGAAAGAGTTGGGAGAAATATTCATGGGTTTGGTATGTAGTCCTCTTAGAGGCGCATCTTGAATGAAAAATGAGGTGGAAGTGAAAGATATATGATGGCTTGTCCATTTTGCATCTTCTTTGAAATAAATGTCATCAATATGACCAAGTACGAATAATATAAAAATGACACAATAATTTTTTGTTGTATAGTATTTATAAAAAAAAAAAGAAGAAACACTACAAGCAAAAAAATTTACTAAGTTAGGTAGGTATACGGCAAGTCATGAGGTCAACCTTTTCTTTCTGATCTTTGTCATACTAATCGGTGCTCTCATACAAAGTCTTTAGTGAAAAATATGAGATCATAAATATAGATACTATAATTTCTATACACTATACAACAAAATACACTTTTTGCAGAAATTAGTGTTTTTTTTTTTTTTTTAATAGCTAGTCTACTTTTAATTGATATATATATATATAATTAACTACCATTATCCTTATCTAATTCCGTGCTAATGCATGTGTTGTATACGTACTGCTAATAACGATCGGAAAATGATTTAACAAAAAGCTAAGCAATCACGTGAATTAAAATCAAGATCGAACGCTATAACTTAAATTCTTACCAACCCCACCAAAAATTAATATAGATATTGTACTGCCTATATAATTAGACAACTTTGAGAGAAAAAAAGACATGCGAAGTATAGAAAAATTTAAAAAGATAACTACACGTGATCATCCACATAAAGTGGGATCATAACATGCAAAATGAGGTAAGTTACTTGTTACAACATGTTAAAATATATTGATGGTGTAAAAATTATTTTATTCTACTCTGTATTAGTATTTATAAGTTAAATTAAAATTAGATTGTTACCTTGCATATGGACATGAAATCATGATCAGTCTCTCTATCTCCAAGTCCTAAATCAGGTACATTTGTTCCAAATTCCTTGAGAACAGCAGCTCTTTTATGTTCTCCAACAAGAACACCTGGTTTTAGAACAAAACCAGTTGCACGTCCAGATTTAGAAACTTCTAATTCTGTACCAAGAACCTTATCAGCACCTAAGAAGTGCTTTGCAAAATGTTCAACCATAATTCTTGGATTTGCAGTAACAACATATCTCTTTCCAAATGAATTGAACACTTTCCAAGTTTGTGGATGGACATCCTCGGAGTAAAACTTAGGTAAAACAGCCCTTGACACTATTTCGATGTCTTTAATCTTTAATCCAGCAAAGGCAATGAAGATTAAGGTTTCAATTGCAATAGATTCTGCGATGAATATGTAAACAAAGTAGACAAATGGAACAGATATTAGAAGTAGTAATGCCCTAATAAGGCTACCAGCTTCTAAGGCAATAAGAAAGAAATATGGAAATGCACTTGTTGAAACTAAGAGAGTTCCATCTAAATCAGATGCAATTGTTTGATTTGATCTATTAATCTCTTTGTTACATTCTGAGATTGGTTCAAAATGGGGAATAGCACCCATTTTTTTCCCTATTGGGAGAAGGAAGAATGAGAGATTATGTGTATGTGTGTGTGTTTGGGCTATGTTCATTTGTGAAGCGAAGGGAAGGGTTTAAAAAGACATGAGAAAAGATGACCATGTTATAGTTGTTGTTAAGTCTAACCACGAAAATGGTATGTGGTTGAAAATAAGCGTTTTCTTTTTTGTTTATTTTGGGGTTTAAGTTATATATATTGATAATGTATTTTTCTGTATTATTAATATAAATTAGCTGGATAAGTAGATTGCTGTACTAAATTTTTTGACTACCATAAGTCTGGCTATGGAAATTAAGTTACCTGTTGTTAGCGGCCAACTTAACTTGTTTGCGTAATAAAAGAAAACTCTGCACGGTGACGGATGCAACTCTTCGGCGACGGGTTCATCCGAATTTAGTATTTTCCACTCTAAGCATTAATAATGACTATATGTGAAACTCTAAAATTTTAACAAATATGAGATGTGAAATCCATTAATGTTTTAACAATAGTATTAGACGTGAGTTCACAAAATTAGAAGTACAACAAGTTTATTACTAAAAACTTTAAATATCGAGCTTGTCAAGTTTAAATATTGAATTTGTTTGATGCGGATGTTGTTAGTGAGGAGAACTTAAAACACTTTATTATGAAGTTGAGAAGTACGGGGTATAAGGGTGAGAGGTGGAGTTGAGACGGTGCTAATGAGCGCAAGAGGGTTCATCCAGAACTCCGTGACCGAAAAATTACACTATATATATAAAGTTAATTTTTTTTTTATAATATAATAGATGTTGAATTCCCTTCATATTTACTTTTAATCCCACTAATAAAATTCCGATTACGCCATTGGGTGGGGTTAGGGGAAAGGAGAACCATTATATAAGAAGTTTCTCCTTGATACTTAATGGTAGTTGGGTCCAAGTAGTTGAAAGGCCATAACAATTCTACGTTAACATTCAATTAGCCTACTTTATAGTTCTTAGAAGCCGTGCATTATGCTTTTCCCCTTAAGGATTAATTTTATCATCTTTAGTCTTTTCTACCTGCATTATACATCTTCGCAGGCAATATTCTTTCGGCACAATAAATTTCATAAGCCCATTACATACTATTGAAATTTTATTATATACTAATATTATAATTGTTTTAATAGATTAGTGTAGTTTACTTAAATGATCGGATAATGTAATATTTTCTTATGACTGTTATTTTTGCTTCGGTAAAAGAAAGAAAAAACATTCTCTCAGAGCAACTAAATAAATTAGGTGTACCAAGTACTTTAACATATTCAGCTTTTAATTTCCTTTTCACCAAAACGGTTGGCAATTGTGCTAGTACTGTGACTTCATTGCACCAGTATATATACCAAAGATTTTTTTTTTTTTTTTTTTTTTTTTTAAAGAAATGATTGACTTAGAAAATTTGAAAAATTTGACAAAAGAACAAATAACATTAGCTAATAGTGGAAGACCAAGAGAAAACATTAGCTAATAGTTGACGAACAAGAAAAAACATTAGCTAGTTAGATTGCGAGATACGCAAGAATTTTATTTTCTTTTGATATAAACTCTCAACTAACAACTATTGCGGTGAGAGAAATAGTCAACTTAAGAATTAACATGAGAATTTTGTTGAGAAGTTGTTGATTAAATTATTGTGTCCAAATCTAAAAAGTAGATTTTTAAAAACATTTTACAGAACACAAACAAAATACTGCCTCCATCCCAATTTATATGGCACATTTCGGATTTCAAGGGTTAAACGAGTTTTTCTTCGATCATGATTTTTCATAAGCCTTATAAATAATCAATATGTGATTTATAGTACTTTTTACATAGTTTTCAAATATACAAATTTTATTTAATTTTTTTTAAAACTTCAAGTATGAATTTACTGTTAAAACTAAAAAAATTGACTTTCGAAATTCGAACGGTGCCACATAAATTGGGACAAAAGGAGTCCCTATTGTCTTCGGATTACCTGTTGACAATATAATCCTGTGCAAATAAAATATGGGAAGACAATAACACAAATGTGAAGAATTTTTCTTATGAAATAATAAAAACATTTTTTAAAGGTATGGTTTAACAAGTTGGTCTACTTCTCTCTTTTAATTAAAGCAAAAGCATTAATTAGTGAACACTACAAGTTTCTGCATTTTGGTTAGAAAAAAGGAAGCTCAATTTTCATAGCTAAAGCCATGAGGCTAACCTAGAGAAAACCCTAATTAAGATGTTAGCTCACCAAACTTTCAAAGGTTTTAATTATAGGTTATTGAAAAGCCAGCTTTCTTGTGAGATTAATGCAAAACTAACCATGGAAGTACAAATGATCTAGTTGCATCGTAAAAAAATCACCTTTGTTTATTATTTACGTTTTTATTCCTTTTTCATTTTATAATAACCCATTAATGAGATGTAATCGCTCTTCTATGTTACCGCCAGAGGCGGATCTAGGATTTGAAGGCGGCGGGTGCCACAATTTTTTTCAATGTACATCTTGTTAGGAACGTGTACTTGGGTCAACTTAATAGGCTTTTTTTAATTTGCAAATATGAAATTACATCTCAAAAATCAAGAAACGAACATAATTAGCATCTTAAACAAGGAATTACACCCATTAACAACAGAATTAAAATCAACATGTTCACCAAGGGACTTGCATCTCTTATGTATATTAAAAATGAATTTTCACAAGTAAAATAACATATTCAATAAGGGAATTACACCAATCAAAATAAGAAAAACGATAGAAAAACTCTTCAATAGGTAAATACACCCAATAAGTAAATGTAGAATTAGATAAACTACAAGTTATCAAAAATAAATCATAAATTTCATGTTTTTTCTAGACAGTGCTTACGAAATTTCCATCACAATTTAAGTAGTAAAGTGATTTAAATTGAATTTAACAATTATAGAATAGCATAAATTTTAATAATACACTCCCTCCGTCCATTTTTATTTGTCCATTATACTAAAAATATATGTCCACTTTTACTTGTAAGTTAATATTGTTTGAAAAACCAAGACATATTTTACCATTTTATACCTATTTTACCCTTATTATTAAGTACTCCAATTCATTTCTCATTTTATTTATTACTTATTAAGAGTGCCCTAAGTCAAATATAGACAAGTAAACATGGACGGAGGGAGTAATAAACAAAAGAAACTATTAAAAAAAAAATTGAATTTTGATCTCAATCCAAAATTCCCATTGAGACTCAAGTTTTTTGATTTAAATACTCACAGATTTGGGACTAAGAGAAATGCTTAATTTAAGAGATTTTGAAGTTTCTATTTGTGTGTTCTCGCTAGAGATCATAGATAAAATAATAGAAAAGAGGAAAGACAATATAAATAATAAAAAGATAAATAGAAAATTGGGAGTGCCGAAAAGGGAATTACTGGTACAAAGGAAGTAAAAAGCACAAAGAAAAACGGGAGTCGGAAAATGTTTAAGATAGATTCAAATTTGTGTCTACCACCTGTGGCACCTTTGTCTAATTTACGACTGGGAGGGGCAGGATCAAATATTCAACCTAATTTAAGCAAATTACAATATAAGTATATAAAAAAAATATTAATCTAAGGGGTGCCATGCCACCCCCACCCTAAAGGGTGGATCTGCCCTTGGTTACCGCTATATATTTATTAAATGTTTTCTGTGAATCGATCAATATTACTCTCCCCCCCCCGCCCCCACCCCCAACTCTAAATTTATGTGATATAGTTTGACTAGGCACAATGTTTGAAAAAAAAAAAAAGGACTTTTGAGACTTGTGGTCTAAAACAAGCCATAAATATTTGTGTGGCTATAAATCATTTCATTAAGGGTAAACTGGAAAGTTTAGAGTTAAAATATTTTTAAATATAAAAATGTATCATTTTTTTGGGACATACTAAAAATGAAAGTGTATTACATAATTACTCCCTCTGTCCCATTTTATTTGTCGTTTTAATTTTTTTCATGCCCATTAAGAAAATAATAAATACAAGGTATAGTTTATTACGTTACAACTATATATTTATTAAATGTTTTTTGAGCATTGATCAATATAAATAACTACTCCCTCCGTCCCAGTTTCGTCTAACTTTTTTCACGCCCATTAAAAAAATAATAAATACAAAGTATGGTTTACTAAGTTACCGCTATTATTAAATGCTTTTTGAGAATTAATCAATATTAATAACTACTCCATCCGTCCCATTTTAACTGTTGTTTAACTTTTTTCACACCCATTATGAAAATAGTAAATACAAAGTATAGTTTACTAGCTTACATCTGTTTATTAAATGTTTTTTTTAAGAATTGAACAATATTAATATAACTAATTCTTTAGTATTAAGAGGTTTGTTGGTAACAACTGTCAACGTTAATTTTAAATTTCTAAAATGACCAATATTTTCTTATAATTTCTTGAGCTAAAGTGACTGCTGTATTAATTCAAGGACAGAGGGAGTACATTATATACACAAACAATCATGGGTCGTCCCTAAATAGTGTTCAATTATGGCAACTGGCAAGTGATAAAATTAAGTCCTAGTTGAGTTACTGCTAGTAGTAATCTAAGGCTTAGTTGAATTACAGCTATTCTCAACATTATTTGATTGATCCTAAATTTTGTTGCTTATTCGATAACTGTGCATGTTTCTGTATTTCTTCTTGTTTTCCCACTTTGATACTTTGTTGTTATTGAACTTAAAAGATTTACTTTGCTGAAAGATATATCCATATTCATCACTCGTTCTTAAATATATAGAAGAAAAATGCTTGTGAAAAAGCTGGAGCATGTAACAGCAATACCACATGCGTTCGTTCAATATATATACAACGTATCTAGTACTACAATTAACAAAATGAAGTAAGTCAGTTTGAATTGGTTGAAACGTGAAAGTGCGTCAATTGATGTATATATATTATGTCAAGAATAACAAGAAACACTACTAACTATAAAAAAACACGTTTTATAGTAACAAACCTTAATTTAATCTGTATCAACGTAAACCAACTTTGAACAATCATCTGGAATCGACTTCGAAATGATCTTACCAAAGAACACAAATCTGGAATAGTATTAACAAAGGAAAAGTCTTGAAATATCAAAGATATGATCTAGAGATATTGAAAAGTGATATATAGTCCCAACAGTTTCCTTAAAACAATTTATATCCCTTGAAAAATTGATTACCTTAACATCATTTGAAGGAACTTCGAGAAATATCTAATGAATGCTGGCAGAAGTGTTAGTATATGTTTCAGGTATTAGATAGATTTCTTCCTAGCTAAAATAAACACTCTTTCCGTCCATTTTCACTTGTTTAGTATGGGAAATCAAGAGATAATTTACCATTTCATACATATTTTATCTTTACTATTAATTACTATTGGGTTTAAAACTTCAATGAATTGCTAGTGGTTGCACAACTTTTAGTGTATATTTGATTGATTTGAATCATTAGATGACTTAGTAATAATTGAGGTGATATAGTCAAATTGTCATTCTATTTATAGCTTCTTAAGGAGTGTGCTAAGTCAACACAGGACTAGTAAAAATGGACGGAGGGAGTAAAAAGTAAAGGAGTTATAACTGCTGCCTACAGCCTATCCAAAATTTAAAGGCTAAGAGAGACAGATAAATGAATTAATTTCATGGATGATCATTTCATGTTTATTTAATTTTACTGAAAAGACTAAGTTGTTTTTGTAGTGAAAAAGTCATTTAACTTTGCTTAAATATTACATAAAGTCACTAAATAATTTTTTTTTTATAAAACAAAAGTCACTCAGACTAAATATCATACAAAATGTCTCCTTTGTTTCCTCCTATGACTTATTACTGTAAATTTAAAAGATTGAGTAATTTTTTTTGTTGTAAAAAGTAGTTTAGTGACTTTCGTAATATTTCGATAAATTGACTACTTTTTTCGTACAAAAAAAAAAAGTTCAATAACTTTATTGTAATAATGTAAAAGTTGAGTGACCCATGAAATTACTCCTTGCATAGGACAGTGCCTAGTGGAGAATCCAAGGTCATTTGCACTTTTGCTCCTATTTTGTGTCGGTCCTTAATTTTTTCCCCTCACGGCAATTTTTTATTTTATTTTTTAGCGGGCGTAAGTTTATATTTTCGCATTATAATATCCAACAAATTATGTTCGTGCTCTTAAATAACTTATGGCCTGCTAGGCATAAGTTCAATTTTGAAAGACAAAATGAAAAAGCAACTCAGTTTAAGAGTACAACAACAACAACATACCCAGTGTAATCCCACAAGTGGGGTCTGGCGAGGGTAGGATGTACACAGACCTTACCTCTACTTTTATGGGAGTAGAGAGGTTGTTTCCGATAGACCCTCGGCTCAAAAGAAACAAAGTCAATGATGGATTGCAAAAGAAATAAGATAGCAATATATCAAGATACCAAATAAATGAGGCAACACATACTAACACACACATAAGGGTAAAGATCTACGCGATACCAAAATAATACTACTAAGGAAAGGAGAAAAGGAGATGGAAAGGCTAGCCTCCCGCCTCTCTCTCACACATCGCTATGAAACTCAACTACCTACTTACCTGCTATCCTAATACTCGACCTCCAAATCTTCCTATAAAAGGCCATGCATGCCCTCAGTCAGCTGAAGCTGTGCCATATCATGTTTGATCACCTCCCCCCCAGTTCTTTGTCACGACCCATTTTCACTAAGTCATGTAGGCACCTACCTTTCCCACCTCGGTAAGCAAACCCTTATCCCAACAATCATAAAAGCATTAATAAAGCGGAAGAAGATAGAATAGTGTAAGTCTTACGATAATAATGTAAGAAAATGCGGAAGTAAATGAAATACATCCCAGTGTCTGGTCTGGTCATACAAGAGCATCTAACTAAATACTACAAGTCTGAATAATAGTAATACATAAATAGTCCCAAAATCATGTCTCAGGATGGAAATAAAGACATAATAGAAGGAAGAGTCTTCGGGCAGCGAACGTCCTGGTGCTCACCCTGAAAGACTCGAATCAACAATCCTCGAATATCAGCCACGAGGAGTAGAGGTCGATCCCACCTGGTACTTTGCATTCATAAAAGAATACAGCAAGTGCAGGTCAGTACAAACAACAAGTACTGGTAGGTATCATAGGCCGACTAAGACTAACTAACGTATATAAAGACAACCAAGCAAGATAAACACATAAACAAACAAGTACAAGTCAACACGAATCCATATTCACAGAACAAGTCATCACCTATTTTATAGCATCTAAACCCAACTGTGCCAAGTCTCAGTATAATCAATCCGAACCAGTACATCACAATTATCTCACAACAAGTCATCACCTATGTTATAGCATCTAAGGCCAACTATTCCAAGTCTCAGTATAATCAATCCGAACCAATACATCACAATCATCTCACAACATATCACCAGAAACCAAAAGGTATAATGCAATGCAATAATGTATGTATGATGAATGCAGTGCATATGCACCTTTGTATAACATGTCCCGGACGGAATAACTCCACGTCTCGGCGATCATGACCCATGGGGGACCCACGAATTCCATGTACCGCTTGCTCAGAAAAATGAGCTTGGATCACGAGCACTCTCTGGATCCCCGCAAGAAACCTTGAGCATCGTCACTCATTTGTTCCCGGCAAGATACCTCGGGCAACGTACACTCATCTCTCTTTTACGCTCTTCGGCAAAGACCTCAGAGGTTACACTCTCTCATTTACCATCATTAGTACCATAACCATGCAATATCAATGAATCATGGAAATGAGTATGAATACGATGCAATGTAATAATATTAACAACCAATTCAATTCCAAACAGTACCACCCAAGGCACACAAATAGTATCAATAATAAGGCTTCACAATAAGCCACAATGAAATTACAATCTCATCTCAATACCAATCAAGTAAAGTACCGCAATATCATAGTCATGATATATCACTAATCACAATTACCCAATGTCTCAACGTGGCCACGAGCCAATAAGTAAATATAACAAGATAAGTAAATCAACACAACGAGGTGGCTAGCCCCCAAATCATACAAGAAGGCCTAACCTAAGACAATATCCAACCCAACTTGACACCCGAAGGTTTACATGCATTCTCCGACAATATCATCTAAACATACGCTTCGCTAATCGAAGTCTCACCATATGGGAAACCATAACCTACCTGGAGAGCCAAAAAACAAAGTCTCCAATAATCAAACCTTAGTTTTTCCCTTCCTTTGAGCCTCAAGATAATGGAAGTATAAACATATCCGAATCATGAAATTAGAATCAAGAAGAAACATCATTCAAACTTTACTTCTATTCAAGACCTAAATCCCAACCCATGGAATGGGGTTTATGAACTAGAAAGATGGAATAAGAAATCTATGGGTTTCAACATGAAATTAATATTCGAGGAGATCAATTCCCATCAATTATAAGCTAGAAGAACTAACAAATCACTTAAATTCGGGTTCTAGGTAAAACCCCCAAATTTGGGTATAAACCCTAGCTTTTCAATTCAAGAATTACCTCTAATAATGGATGTTACATGCTTAACAACATTGAATACATGAGATTCTATGATTATCTTATCCAGTTTAATCAACATAATCAACTTAGGAAGTCTAAACCCCTTTTTAAGAAACTTTCATGAAAAACCCAAATTGATTCCTCTTGATTCTAGGGATTCTAGCCTTAGATTACGGATTAATAGAGGTAAATCGAGGATTCTAAGACCAAGTAAGTTACCTTTGTGAAGAAATAGCCAAAACCCTTAAAAATTGCCTCCCAAGCCTTAAGATATGAATATGAAATAATGACAAAAGGTTGGGGTTTTAATCACTTTTAAATCACATATTCAGCCATCACCACTTCTGCGGCATGTAGCGGTCCCGCTATGGAGGTTTCTCAGACCGCTATGGTGGTCTACCCAGATTCTCACTACGCTGCTTTTGTGCCCATGGCACCACAACGGTGGTGCCGCTATAGTGGTAATGGTGTCGCCATAGCGGACACCAGAATCTTAAACTCAAGTTCACAATTCACCCCGAAATTTCGGCTATCACCCGAGACCATCTGCTCAAAACCAGATATGTAGACGTACATAAAAACACGCTACGAACACACTCATGGCCTCAAAATTTCCATCGGAGGTTTTGTTGACTGAGTCAACCGCCGATACCTCAAAACTAACTTCCCAACCCAAGTCCCAAAATGCACCCGAGTGCATTGGCAACCGAACCGAATATATGCACGAGTCCTAAAAGACCATCCGGACCTCTCAGAATTGGCGGATTCCCAAAAAAAGTCCGTTTATCCAAAAGTCAACTTTGAGTCAACTCTTTTTCACTTTAAGCCCAAATTTCCCAAAAAGTCACCCAAATCATATCCAAAAATCTCGAGAAATGTGTCAACGGTCCCGTTAGGTCAAATGTGAGCTAAACAAGCTTAGGGAAGGGTCAAAAGTACCGAAAAGACTATAATGACCAAACAGGTCGTTACATCAGATACCAATTAAATCATCGCTCATCCTCGAGCGACAGAGAGAAAAGAATGGAAAAGTACCTGAATCGGCAACAATTGAGGATATCGGCTATGCATGTCGGACTCAGTCTCCTTATAGGAAGGATTCTCATCAAACAAAATTGAATCCTAACGAATGATATAGGAACCATCAGAATGGTACTTCTTCAACATAGAAACATCGGAGACCAAATGAACACCTGACCGGCCTGGTGAAAAACCAACTCATAAAACACAGGATTAATACAACGGATAATCTCAAACAAGCCAATACACCTCGGGCTCACTTGCCCTCCTTCCCACATCACATGACACCCTACATGGGTATAACCTTTAGAAGAACCTGCTCACTCATTTTACTAGTCACAACTAGGGGTGGGCATAAACACCGAAAACCGAAAAACCGGACCGAACCGAATTAATTCGGTTTTTCGGTATTTCGGTATTTCGGTTCGGTTTTCGGTTTTTTTTAATAAAAATTTCGGTGTTCGGTTCCGGTTCACCGGTTTTTCGGTTTTTCGGTTAAACCGAATTTAATTTTTTTTTTTTTTTTTTTTTTTTTTTTTTTGAAAATTTACTACATGAATACAATTTTTTTTGGGAAAAAAACATAAGTAGACGATAATATTATAATATTTACATACTCTTAGCAACTAAATGTTATTAAACATTACATGACAAGTTAAATGTTTTATAGTAAATCAAATTGCTATATATAAGGAAACCCTTCGTACGTGAATAACTCCAATACCTATTTGTTGTTCATAGTATAATCGCTTTTATACAATTTCATACTTCCTCCTTATTCTCGCAAGATTTTTTTCGAGCCGTTTTTTTTCTTACCTTTTCTACTTCCTCCTTATTCTCAACTTCTTTCATTGTTCCATAAAAATAAAATCTCAGTTTTCATTTAACACTACAGATGATATTGAATACAAGTATACTAATAATTTTAGTGTTGATTTTTATTATATATAGTATAATAAAAATGTTATACATATAATAATATTCATATAATTTATTTCACCTATTATAATAAATTAGATATAACTCACATAATTTGATCATACACTATATAAAATTTTATATACGTCGTATGATTTTATTATACGTTATATAATACATTATATTTTGTATATAGAAGATATTATCTTGTATGTGTGGATGATCACTATGGTTGGATTCTAAAGTCATCAAACCTTCAAATATTTAGTCTAGCGTAAACCTCCGTAACTCAAGCAATCAAGAAGGTAAAAATGGAAATAAATGGAGAGATTTGTAATTGCTAAAAAAAACCGAATTAAAAAATCAAAACCGAACCGAACTTAAAAAAACCGAACCGAACCGAACTAATTCAGTGCGGTGTTCGGTGTCCACTTTCAAAAAATCGAAACCGAAAAACCGAACCGAACTTTGAAAAAACCGAACCGAAAAACCGAACGCCCACCCCTAGTCACAACTCTCTGAACTTAGTTCAAGCTCCAATTCTCATATCTCCGTATTCGAATTTCCCTCGCAACTGATCCTCGAATAAATGAATTGCTTTTGCTCGAATTCTCTGATTTGATAAAATCGCAACTCTAAATGCGATCAATAGGCCCCACAAACATTTTCTCAAACCGACGCAATCCTTTGAAACATGGTCATAATCATAGCCTATTCTGAACCGACAAAATACTCTGATTCTGCTAACTTTTTCTCCCACATCTTCTAAAGCCGTTACTCATACCGCGATTTCTTAGAAATACATGAACACACACCATAAGGCCGAAACCATGACTTACTCTTGCCGTAAAATGAACCCTGGCTCCATCTGAGAATTTTACGCAATCCTATTCAAAAAAACTGATCTTACTCACAGTGAACATGGCTGTTTCCAAGTCTTTTTAACCCTCAAATCACAATACAGGAACATACCACTGAATACCTTACCAACCAAGTCCGTAGGAAACCATCGGATCACTCTAAAGACATATCGCAGCGATGGCACCTACTCAATCATTACCAAGCCCATTGTAACCATATACCACCCGAATAACTGTTCTTAGTAACAATATTCTCAAACTCACTTGTAAACCCTGATAAAACTCAGTAAACCTTTCATACATCACATCCAAACCGAAACTCATTGAATCCTTACAAGTGTTTTACTGGAAAACCAGAGATCCTCTTGGGAAGATAAACACAGCCCAACAAGCTTAACTCGAACAATTTCGACCTTGAATGAATGTACCACCCTTGAATACCACTAATAGTCATTTGAACTGACTCCGAATTTTCGAAACCAATCACAGTCCTATCCAAGTTATCAACTTAGCACCGAAGAGCTATACCTTATTGTTGACACCTAATTTTCACCGCGTAGAACATATATTTTAATTTTCATATTTCCCGAGCCCAAGACGGAGCAAGGATGCCTTTAAAAATTAAAAAATTTAAAATCCCAAAAAATTGCAAAAAAATTGACGTTTAATTATTACTTTCATAAAATTAACAATTGCAAGAAATTACGAGTTATTTACTTTTACAAATTTGGTTTAAAAAGAAGATACGCATCCCGCTCCGTCTAGCTCGAAAAATTGTTAATCAAGATAACGTATGAATTACTGCTCATCTTGACCGCATTTTCACACTTTTAAATGTTCTCCGGAATTATATCAATATTAGACTCGTTTTAAAGCTAATTTTCTAAATTCACGAGTTTTTAAATTTTTAATTAGCCTAAAATAACTATTTAGTTGGTTATACGTTGTTTGTATTATTTAGTTATTAATTGATCTAAATTAAGATTGGGGGGGGGGGGGCGGTTTAAAAAATTAACTTTTAAAGTTTGAGGGGGATTTGTTACAAAAAACGGGAGATGAAAGTTTGTAAAATACAAACTTTCACCCCCCCCCCCCCCCCCCCCCCCCCCGTCTCTTATTTTCAGCCAAGCCGATCCTATGTTCTTCTTCAGGCGATAAAGAGGAACCTCTAGGGTTCCGCCCCCATGGCTGATTCCATGGCCTTTCTCGCCGGATTTTTGAGGTGTTTTGTCCTAAATCACGAGTACTCGTGATTTACAGGTTTATTTTCCTTTGAATATTATGTTACATGCTCGATTGACTCATTTTTTGGGATGTTACCCAGGTTTTTGCTGTGATAGAGTGCCATGGGCGGGACCTCGAGTCCTTAGCCATCTTGGGCACTCTATCACATAGGAGCAAACACCCATGGGGAAACTCTCTTATTTGGGTACGATTTAAGGGTTTCTATCCTATCTTTGTACGATTTTATCGTTAAAATTCGTTGTTATTTGTCCTATTTGATGACTAGGTGTACTACTCTGTTGATTTTGAATTTTACCAGATTTTTGCTTAAATTTTTTGAGTACAATTAGCTGTATTTTGTTGTATTGTGTGATGTGTACCATTTCTGATTGGTCATGGTACTAATTGTGGTAATTGGTTGAAAATTTCTATTGTCCTTTGAAAAGAATTCGAAGTGTTTGAATTTTAAGGTTGAGAATTTGAGAGGGAATATGTGGAAAAGGATTTTTTACCCCCCCCCCCCCCTTTTTTTTTCCCCTAAACCCTAGGGGATTACTATAAATAGCAGGCCATATGGCTGCTAGAAGGGATCTTCTTCTTTTTTCCGAAAAAAAAATTTCTAAGTTGAAACAATACTAAGTACCCTAGCCTACAAAATACAATACATATACCTAAATATACCATTGATATACTATATATACTTTTCATCAAAAACCATAATAGAAATATACTACTATCTTTTATATATGGAGAATACATGAATTTTTGAAAAAGAAAAGGGGTTTGTCATCAAGGTGCTAACTGTTGGTGTTTGAAGTTTTGATTCCAATCCCCACTTTGATCTTTAGGTTGCCCCCTAAAAAGGTAATATCTCTATTCTATCCTATTTATATCCTACTCTACTTTACTTACATGTATTAGTATGTATTTATGGCAATTGAGTTTGTTTTGATTCTTTGTTTCATAAATATCAAAGTTGATTATGGTGTGATGGTGTTGACATTATAAGGATTCAGGGAACTCTAGTACTCATTATATAATGTGGTCACTTAAAATGTTTAAAGAATGTAGAGAAAGGTGTGTCTTATGTCACATTGTTTTGTTCCATAGATTACAACTTGTTTGTGAGCTATTAAGTAAGATGTCCATGTTGTAATGTTGTTATTATTGATAATGTCTAGTGTTGACTAAAAGAAGTTGATGTTTTATATGGTCAAAGTTGTGAGGAAGGGCCTGTTTTAGTTTGTGATTGTTGTTTAAATATGAATGTGATATATGACTCGAAGGTTTCTGTGTTGTCTTTGAAGGTTTTTTTAATGTTGTTTTTTTAGATTTGCTGCTGTTTCATTTGGTCTTTTTAACCTTTGTTCAAAGTTTTTGGTATATGAAGGATAAACACCCTGGTCTAAAAACTGTGTTGGAATTAAACTGGACTAGTTCTTTTTTTGTTTGTTGTTGATGGCTGAAACTAAGCTTAAAAATGGCATAAGATGTTTTGAGAAGGTTTGAGAGTCTTTAGGAAACAGCTAGATAAAAATGATTTTTTTGATATAGGTAGTGTGTGCCTGAGCCTGTTTGTGTATTTCTGTGAGTTCTTTTTGTTGGCTTTGAGACCAAGGTTGGGAACTTGATCTTGAAGTACCCTTTAAAGGTTGTTGTAAACTTGAAAATGATCTTGAAACTTGGGAATATGTCTTGTGTGATTATGGGTTGCCTTGTCTGTTTTGAACTAGAAAAGACCTAAACTTCTGCTTGTGAAGTCTATTTGGAATCCATCTCCATAATCTGCGGTTGTTGTTTTCAATATCTGTCATGTGAACTTAAAAAAAATAGTTGTCAAACTCCTTTAAAACTGGTATGTTGAAGAAGATTTTTCTTTTCCTAAAAACTGTTTGCTTGAACCTTTGGTGTTGGTATGAGAACTCTGAGAATCTCCAAAAGATATTTTGACTTCCTTGTTCTTGACTTTGTGACTATAAAAGATTAGGAAAGGAGTTTATTGGCTTGGGATTACTACTTGTTTCCCTGGTGCAGTGAATTGTCTCCTTTAAATCCTGTTAGTTATTTGAAATCTAAAAATGGCTCTTCTAATCTTGCCTAGTTGGATTAGGACACTGATAAGTTAGATACTTGTTAAGAAATGGGCCTTAAAGACTTGTGACTTATCTTGATAGTTTCCTTTTTTAGGAGGACCTAGAGGTCTGAACATGGTATAATTGTTGATCCTGTTTTTTTTCTGAAAACTTGTTAAAAGGGATAAGGAACAAGAGGTGTGAAGAGGTTGTTTTTCCTTGGCCTGTTTGTGATTTACATTTTAGTAATTTTTCACAGTTTTCCTGGTCTTCATTGCCTCACATTATCATCTAATTGACTAAGTATAGGGGGTCTGTAACTAAAAATAGCTCAAGACTTTCTTTCCCTTTCTTCCTAGGTATCTAATTTCTAGAACTTGTTTTCTTTGTCCCCCGCTTACTGCTTGAGTTATTCTATGCTTTGAAAAACTAAGACTAAACTAAAAAGGGGGTTTAACATATACCTTCTTTGTTTATCATATGGGTACTTAGCCATTTATGTGCATTATTCTTAGTTGTGTGTTTACTATAGACTGTCTATGTGATATCTGCCTATATAATTCCCACCCCTGCCTGTTTTATTTGAACCAAGACATGCCTGATAGATGTGTTGAACCTAGGACTGTGTCATGAACCTATCCTAGTCATGGTTTAGGCTCTTCTGGGGTCTGTAATTGTTTCCATATGAGCTTTCTTATCATTTGTGACTTGCTATGGCCATAGTTGACTCATGCTTACACTCAAGATAGTTCTCATGCTCCCTCCTACCTTCTTGTGGGCTTGTAAATTATGCCTTGGTTGCCCTTTATGTGCTACTAGACCCTGTTTAATCTTATAATTGCATTGAACCTGTTTGTTTAAGTTCTGAGAATAAGACTAAGTATAAATTATTAGGTCCTGTCAATGTCTTCTATGAGACTGTTCATATGTTAAGATAATGCTTGTGCTCATTTGTAGACCTGTGATCTATGTTGATTAATACTTGGACCCGCTGAGTTAAAGTTGACCTAGAAAACAGCTTTAGACAATTAACTTGTGTTACACCTTGGAAATTTCCCCTTAGCGTACAGTGAATAGACTAACGAGGGGCATGACGTATACGAGGTTTGGGAAAGTAAGAAATAGTACTTAATGATTCTAATTAAGATTTCCAAAGACATTCGAGTTAGTGAAAGAAAGTTATTGAGGAAAGCGAGTCATATATTGTGTATCGGATAAGAATTTCGAGTATTGAGTTAATGGTTTATTAATGATGTTTCAAGAAGAGTTATGACGTCCCTTAGATTGGTATTGAAGTGTTAGACAAGTGTTAAGAAGGTTCCATAAGGATCGGAGATCAACGAGTCGACGAGAACAAGTCTCGGAAAACTGGGTAAACCTACGGCCAGACATACTGGCCGTATAAAATGTATGGACCGTATGTCCAACCGTAGATCTAGCCCAGTATACCATTTTTCACTGGACCAGATCTACGGCCAAACATACGGCCAGTAGAAAACATACGGACCGTATGTTGGTCCGTATATCTCGGACGGGACTGAACTCAAATTATATAAGGGACCTCTCCTTTATTTCTTTTCATTTTATTTTTCATCTCCACCATTCAAGAAACCTCTAGAACATTTCCATACACTTCAACCACAAGAATTCAAAGGAAATTGGTGATCAACTTAATCAAACCAACAAGAATCAAGAGTTGGAAACACATTGAAGCCATTCAAATCAAGAAATCCTAAGAGAAATGAAATAGGGTTTTGGTGCAAAAGGTGTATCAACATTCAAGGATTATTCCTCCATCATCTAAGGTGAGTTTCATGAAATTTCCATGTTGTTTGAAGTATTGGTAGGTTGAAACACTCGGATTGTAAAAGAGTATAGAAAATGGGTCATAAATGTGTGAATAGTATTACTATTGAGTAGTAGTTGGATTGAATCATGAAAATGGATATGTTGAGATTATAAATACGTTATAAATGACATTTAGAACATGGAATGAGTATTGTATGAGCAAGAACGCGATAATGGACTTTGGTCATGGTTATGGAGAATTGTAGTGAAATTATGAATTGGGCAATGTAATTAGATGATGCTTATTGTTGATGATATTGTGATTGTCGTTATGAATGTTGGGAGTTGATATGGAATATGGAGGAAAATAGTATAAACAAAGGAAATGCTGCCCAATTTTCTCTAGCTTTAGTAAGTACGTTTTCATGATTGTTTAGCTAATGACGACACGAATTCCCTTGAAGGTATAAACGAGTGCATTAAAGGAGAATGAGCAAGCGATAAAATAGTTAAACGACAAAGGTATGTGAGGCTCAACATTTCTTCCTAAGGCATGAATCCTATGCATGAATTTCCTCCTTCCTTATGAAATTCCTATCTTCAAGAAAGTTAAGAGTCCTCATTCATGAATAGCTATATGAGTTAAGAGGTACGATATGACTACGGTAATTATGATGATAAGCTAAAGCCTAAAGACTCTAAAGCTATGATATGATGTTCCTATAAAGCTAATGATGCTATTTATAATCTATTAATGTTGATCATTGTGTACACTCACCTTATGTTTGTTCCTTCAAGGTGAGGCAGTGTTATATCCCGCATTTTCGTACATTGGAACAATCCGGATTAATTATGGTAAGTTAGGGTCCAAACTATTCCGGGATACAAAGTCGGGATTTTTGACCTTTGATTTTATTTGAGACATAATTTGTGCATGAATTTGTTGGCATGGAACAATTAGGAAAATTTGGGACCAAAAATGGAATAAATGAAAGTTGAAAATCATCCATTTTCCATGTTGTGGCCGTGTAAGTGTGGGAGTTGGCCCACACAAATTGTGGACAATTTTAATTGGTCCAACACTTGTGTGAGCTAAGGGACACTTGTGCACTTCATATTATAAGCACAAAAGATGATCAACTACTTCATTCTCATCTCATTTCAACACTTAGAAAAAAATAAAGTTGAACACCACAAAAGGAGGCTCTCGCCAAGGAGGGAGAAATTGAGGTCCCATTTCTAGCCACTCCAAAAATATTTTGTTGATGCAAACCCACTATTTTCGAGGTCCCTAAGTAGCGTGGAAGCTTTGCTAGTTTATCAACTCGCTAGTTTTCATCCTTGAAAACCCTAGCCTATTGTGAAGTTGAAGGAGGAAAGGTAAGATTTGATCTTGTTTATGTGTTATAAAGGTTGTATGCATGTTGTAGTATGTTAAAATGGAGGAAATTCATGAAATATAGTATGTTAGAGCCGAGGCCATACGAGAGAGGTTTCGCCGTGCGAGGTGTGTGTGTGTTGTGTTATATTGAAGTGATGAATTAAGTTCTATATAGTATGTTGACGGTTGTAGTGTGAAGAAAAGAATTAGAATTATCCATATGTGCATGTTGGTATGTTGGTTTAAAATGGGTCATATTATATGACAATGAACGAATTAATATCGCTTAATGTTTTAGTCGTCGTCGTTATGAATTCTATGTTAGAAATGAATGTTTAATGACTCAAATTGATGTTGTGATTGTTGCGGACTGATTTGGAGGTTATTGTACATTTAATGTAATTTGTACATTGATGAGAATAGCATTGTTAGAATGTGAATTGTTGGTGCAAATTATGATTTGGAAGTGAGGGATGAGTTATGGAGGTGTTCTCAGGTTTGGGCAGCTTTCGGGTGAGTGGGAGTGTTATTTGGAAGGTTTGAAATGTTATATGAATTGCTTAGAATGTCTTTAAATATTGTTGGTATGGGTTCGGGTTAGTATTTGAATGTATAAGCGTCGATGTTGGCTTGAAGGTAAGCCGTTGAATTGAATTTATGAATGTTGTTGAATGATGGAAAAGAGGGTTATTATTGTTGTATTGCCTTTCGGATTGATTATTGATGTTGCTAGGTTGGTTGTTGTTGTTGTTGTTGATTGATGTTGTTGTTGATTTGGCCGAGTTAAATTCTCGGGGTGGCCTATTTACAGGGGAAATGCTGCCCAAATTTCTGTAGAATTAAGGGCTAAATTGGAATTTAATGCCCAAATATCTCTAGCTAATGTTTAGCATATTATGACTTGTTTTTAGACCTTGGGCAGCCCGAGACGTAGGTTGGATTTATATTGAGCTTGAGCTAGCGTTGAGGGCGTACGAGGTATGTAAAGCCCCATTCTTTCTTCTTTGGCATGCCTTAGTTACAAATAGGCTATGACACGAGCCTCGAGGAAATTCTATTCTCGCAATCCGAGCATGTTTATGACTCCTATTCGTTTTTTGGAAATTCGTATGTTGGTATGATGAAATATTGGTCTTCATGCCTTTGAAATATTTGATTTTCAACTTTTGTACAAAAAGTTTGGCTTTTAAAAGTTCCGTAACTACGAACGCTCGTATCTTTCGGTAAAAGGCTCGGATTGCCTCGATATGCTCGTAGGTGATTGTATGATGTATGATAAGTATGTTTTTCATAGGCGGGCCCGACTCGGGTCAACACCCGTCCGTGGGCCCCGCGACTCTTCTTTTTGTAATTCTGATAACTTGTGACAAAATACGATATGACTAATATCCCGATTTTAAGTATGGTCATCTTACTTATCATTTGAGTCTATGATAATGATTTTATGCATATGGTTACTCACGACTCCGTTCGTGCATTCTCGTTATATCTTTCGCCGAGTCCCGGCCGTTCGTTGTCGTGCGCGCTTTGTTATACTCGGTGTGTTATCGTGTTTATGGTTCACCGAGCTCCTCGCTCGAGGGTCGGTTCCGCCATATTTGGTGTTATCGCGTGTATGGCGCGCGCGCGGTGTATGATATGTGACGGGATACGGAGATTTGAAACCTTCGGTGTTATCTTGCCGTGTTATGGCGCCATCGACGGCGGGCGACCATATTTTCCGAGCCCTATGCATGATTTGTATTTTGAAAGTAAACATTTTGATATTTTGGAAATGCATTTACTTCGTACTCCATTTCGATTATAACTCGTATTTGTATACTACATTTTCTCGCTTTCGCATAACCGCACATATTTCGTACCGACCCCTTTCTTCTGGGGTCGCGTTTCATGCCCCGTGTAGCGACGCACGCTTGGTGATCCACCCGCGAGGGACACCCTCTTCGTCGATTGGAGTGCTCCCCTTATTCCGAGCCATATTTTGGTATATATTCGTTCGTTGTATTTGATATATATTTGTTCGGGGGTACGGCGGGGCCCCGTCCCGTCATATGATTCTCGTTTGTCCGTTTAGAGGTCCGTGGACATGTATGTGGGTTATGCCCATCTCGTACGTTGTGTTTGTATGATATATGTTCTGGGCGATCCCATTCGCCGTGGCAGCCTCGTCGGCTTGCATTTGTATATGTTTTGGGCCGTTGCGCCATTTGATAGCCTTGCCGGCTTTGATATATATATGGCTGTGTTTGAGATGTGTTTGCGACCGTTTGATATAATCTGAGACAGCGTTTGATATTTATGTCTGTAAAAGCCATCTGTTTGCGACTCGGATTTGTGATTGTGTTTGGGTGCCCAATTCGGGCACTAGTCACGGCCTACGGGGTTGGGTCGTGACAGGCAGGATGCTTATGAATGCTCCATAATGAAATTGGGGGTCCACGACCTTATGTCACCCCGATCGAGTATGATTATCTATGAGTCGCTATGCATGTACTATGATAAGTGTATTATGATAAGTGCATTATGATAAGTATATTGTGATGAGCATGTGATGAGATTACACCGCGCCTATATGGTCGGGGCACGCTACCGCAAGGCGGGACGATACACCATGGCCAAATGGCGTGGGCGTACACCACCAGTGGCGGCGTACGAGACGGTACCCGGACGCGGGAGGCCTGGACGCAGGCTAATGCTAATGCTAATGTTGTTGATTATCACACCGTACCTATATGGTCGGGAAGCTTATACATCTATGCATATATGATATGATGATGAGTATGAAAGTAAGCCAGCATGTATTACTTCCTTTATGATTCAGTCAGTCACAGATTGCTCTTCATTGATGCCTCCTTATTTCATTAATGTCTTATTATTGTTTATGCCTTACATACTCAGTACAATATTCATACTGACGTCCTTTTCTTTGGACGCTGTGTTCATGCCCACAGGTAGACAGGGAGGTGATCCAGACTCATAGGAGCCACTAGCTGATTGAGAGCACTCCACTTTTCCGGAGGTGCCGTTGATTATTCTTTGGTACATACGTGTATATATTCATGATTGGGCACGACGGGGTCCTGTCCCGTCCATAGGTCTAGTACTCTAGTAGAGGCTCGTAGATACGCAGTGTGGGTAGTATGGTCCCATGGTCTTTATGTATATGCATGTATATATATATATATTTTGGTGGCCGAAGGGCTTATGTTCATAAAAGTAATTATGCTTCAAATGATGATAGTTTTCCATGATTATGCCTATATATAATGAATGAGAGCAGATAATTAGCAGAATGAGCGGTGTTCGGTGGTTAGCCCCGGATACTCCTCATGGCCCGTAGCTCGGGTCATGACAACTTGCTTCTGTAACACCTTGTTTTACATAAGAATGGAATTGAAATGGTTCTTACCACTAGTTTAACTTGTTAACTGCCTAAATGAACTTTCAAGTGTAACTTGAAAAAATTTAAAAACTGAAAAATATATTGAGAACTAAACCAGTTTTGTCTCACTTTTTCTTGAATCTGCTCTCTTCCAGTCCTAATCCTAGGTGATAATTCATATGCATGTCATTGTCTTGCTTTAAGGATTGCTTTAGCTTAGATCCTGTATAACTTGTTTGGTTTGGAATTGCTTGGTTTTCTTCCTATGCTAGTTGAATTACTCTGCGACATTCATGTTTTGAGTTTGTTGTTCATTAGTCTTGAAACTGTTGTTATAGGTAACTCTAGTTGTTTGTTTAGCCTTAATTAGTAGCTAAATGCCTAAGTTTGGGACTTATGGGATTTGCTGGGTAGAGTTGAAATCCCCTATGTGATCTGAGTTTGGTATTGGAGGATTTATATATGTTGGGTATATAGTGTTTATTGAGGGGTATAGAGGGTATGCCTTTCATGGTTTTGCTCTCTATCTGGGTAAGTATATCAGTGGTACACTATGTATACCACGCTGACACTTAGAAAAATTTGAGAAGATGATAGCTTAGGCTTGTTATTGGGCTCCGTCCGCATCTCTAAAAACTTGGGCTGCACTTCTTTTGGTCCTTTATGCCTGCTTATGTGTTCTTGTATTTGGCCTTTGGGCTCTGTCTTGGGCCTTTCCTTTATGATGTTATTTACAGTTTTGGTTATTAATAAATATGGGCTCGGCCCAAGTCGATGTGATTAATCTTTTGGCTTTGTAATTTATTTTAGCTCTTAGCTATGTTGAGTAATATACTAATGTTGTGCATACCCGTTTGTATCCTTGTCCACCCAAACTCGTTGGTGAGCCCCCACGGAGCCCACTAACATATCTAGATCGAGTCGAACAAATTCGGAGCAAAATGGAGCATACGTATGGACTTAGGGATCAACTTGCATAAAACCTTCGTTTGGGCTTGGTCGGCCAAAATCTTTACTCTTTACTTTATGCAATTTAAATTCATATTTGTGCCTTTAAATTCAATATGTTGGAACCCTTATATGATTGTCATACAATTTAGAGTCGCTAAAATTGATCTCTTTTACTAAATTCAACTCATGTATATATAAAAAAAAAAAAAAAAACGGATTGAGAGATTGTTTTGGACTCGGAACGCTGGACTTGGGAAAATTACTGGACTAAATTGACATTATTGAAACTTTGGGGGACTAAACTGCCTGCGACCGTTTTGGACTGTTTTAAAACTTATGGACTGATTTTGAACGTTCGAGACTTGTGTAAATATGCATAAAAATGGATTAAAATTTGGCTAAATAAAGAGTATGATTGATAGGTTAAAATAAATAACATATTCTAATCAAATACGGTATATATAGTATGTTAAAACTATTTTCATAAACTTAAACACTTTTTCCAAAAAACCTTTTTGGGTGGACTTACGTTGAGTCCTACCTAGGCTAAGAGCCTTCGGGTACTAGCTTAGGTGTTCAAGTCCGACACCCACGCTCAATTTTGAGCAGAAATATACTTCGACGATTTCTTAAAAATGAATTTCTTGCATGTAAATGACACCTTTTTTGTTGCGGAAATCTAGACTTAAACAATTTTTGTCCAAAGTAATTTATAATCATATGGTAAACTTTTAGAACCTATAGGTAAACCGTAATTGAGCGGATTCTTAATACCGGGATGCCTAACACCATCCCTGGGAGATCACCAGAACCCTTATCCAGACTTTGGTAGATTAGGTTTCTTTTTAAATAATAGTTTTAAATGAACCCTTTTCGAACTGATTTTTCTAATTTCTTAAAAATTAGGTGGTGAATTTAAAATGTGTCCTTTAGAGCTCTATTAAGTGGTTGGCGGGTTTTTCCGACTTTCCCTGTACGATTCACAACCGTACTTCCCCGGGACACCTCCCTCTTTTATGAGGTATGTGAGAGTCGATTAAACTTAGAATTCCCAATGCCCGCTACAGATGGCGACTCTGCTGGAGACAATTTAAGGTTCGAACCATAAGGGTTCCAATATTGTTTGCCATACGTGATATAAATTGTTTATGTGTTTAAATTTTCTCAAGATATAACTGTCATTCATGCATGCATACTCCGCCATTCCTTGCATTTATTTTACACTTTGTCTCGAGGATGACGACGAGGGATGAGCTGCGGTCATACTTTCACTAAAAAACCTTTAATATATTCTTTGAAGGTCTCTAAGGTCGAGTGGGTATGAGGTCATCCCACGACTTGCCTCAGAGAACCACCCCGCCTTGTCCGCTCGGGTAACCTATGTCATTCATTTGAAAATCATTCTACAATAATTAGCGTAGAGCGAAGCCAAATCCTTATTGATATAGCGCATACTGACCATAGACCGGTTTGGGTATCTTAGGCCTACCTGAATCGGACAGGAAAGACACCTTACTGTGTTCAGACAGGGTAAAAATCGGAAGACACTGCATCCCACTATTTGCTATTTGAAAGTATTATTGTGCCAAGTGTGAAATAGATTGTTGTTCCTGGGAGCAGGAAACTAACAGTGTTTTGTCTTGCAGATGTCTCACAATGTGCAGTTTGACATAGTTGTGGGTCCATCACCGGGTTTAGTGATATGGTGGAAGGTTTTGACTAATGATCAGAAGAAAGAAATTAAGAGTTATGTAGGGCATCTGCCTTCATTGATGAATATGATTGGGTATCCGAGTCTGCTAGAGATCATTACCGGATATTGGGACAACGACAAAATGGTATTCAGATTCGGAGAAATAGAGATAACTCCTACTTTAGAAGAGATTAGAGATGTTCTGGAGAGTGTAGGAAGTGCTAACGCATCCAACAAGAAACCGGCATAAAATATCCTTATCCCTCACAAACCTACCCCAAAAGAAATCAAAGACATGTTTACTGTCAACAAAGCCGATTGGGCGCATTTAATGAAGCCATGCAGATGTCAAAAGCTCATATAGAACCCATCCCCATCAAGCCTGTAGAGATGAGAGATAGAAAGGCAGTGGTGAGATGGACAAAAGAGGAAGTTTCATGTATTAACTTAATAGAAAAACTCAACTTGGGAAATTTTCTCATGGTTGGCCTGATTTGGAAGAATTTCGTGTGGTTATTCCTATGCAATGTGGGATTAAAGAAGATTATAGAATAGGTCTATTTTGACATAGACATATTCTGATGTGATTTGAGTTACTTGAAGATTTTATTACAATGACATCGAAGGTTGTTCATTATATTAATTCAAAAGATGGATATTATTATCCTATGAGACCATTGATTTATGATGCTAAGTTCAGAATTGATGGGGAGACAACAATGGTTATGGCATGGATTTATTTCCCTCATTTTTTATCTACCTTTTTTTATCAAGGAAGCCTTGTTCTTATTGGCCTCAGCTGTTGGTAAGCCATTGCAATTAGATTTGGGTACAATCAACAAAACCAGGCCTAGTTGTGCTAGGGTCAAGGTGTTAGTTGATTTGGTAGCAGATCTGCCTAATTCTGTTAGAATGGAAATTATTGATGAAAAGTCTAGTGAAGTAAGAATTGTTGATGTGAATATTCAATAGGATGTTCTTCCCAAATATTGTAAGAAGTGTAAATTACAAGGCCATAATGAAGAGGTTTGTAGAACTCTTCATCAAGAATTGAGGAGGAAAAGTGAAGAGTTAGGTGATAAAGAAGAAGGCAAAGAATCAGATCAAAGAGAAGGAAAGGGAGAGTAGATGATGCAGAAGTGTAGCACAAATGAAATGAGTGAAACAAGATGAAGACCCCTAGATTTGTACCAGCAGGTAAAGTGTTTGGACATGTTTCAAATTCAATCTTGTCAAAGATGATAGAGTTTTTACAATGGAGAAGAACCCTGAGAAATTCATGAATGGGAAGCTTGTAAATGCCAATGAAGTGGGAACAACTGTGACAATCCAAAATAAATTTGAGGGTTTGATCAATGATGATGAGCCTGTAGAAATAGAAGTGGAGGATGTTTATGCAGATTCAGAACCACTTGAGAAGAATCAGGACCAATACAACTTAGAGTTGGAAAAGAATGACATAGTTGAGGTGGATCAGGTTGCAGATTTATCAAGGTGTGAGGTGAATGACAATGTACCAGATGATCAAAACCATGGTGAAGATCAGGCTTCAGATGATAATGGAGAGGATAATGATAAGATAATCAATGAGCCTATTGTCAATATGATTCCATCAGAAGAAGTTAGTAAGGATGTTGTGAAGGATGATGACTCTGATAAGAGTCCTATTCATCAGACATTGTCTCCTTCTTCCAAATGGGGAGGCAGAGTTGAAGAAGATTTACAAGGAGCGTTGAAGGAAGGAGAATTGCTTGTTGACAAAGGTTTGAAGTAGCAGGTAGAAGTACATGGTATAGAGGAAGAAATTTTTCAAGCAGATGCTGATTCAGGATTAAATTTGCCAAGGGAAGAAGATCAGACTCAGAAGTCTAATGTAGCAAATATTGAGGACGAAGAGGTGACAGAAGTGTAAACAAATGATCAGGAGGTTGTTAAATGGTATCCTCCAAATCCTCCTGATAATCAAATGATTGAGATTGATAAGGTAGATATTCCAAGTATGGAACACAAGGGCTGCAGTTCAAGTGACTCAAGGTTGAAAAAGGATTCTCCCATGAGGCATTTACAAGATCTGGTTTTTCACAATATATCAGAGGAGGAGAGCAGGCACTTATCATATGACAATGCTATTGCTTTGGTAAAAGACAAAGAAGAGAGCATTCAATATTCTCCAATTAGAGTTAAAGCCTTTTCTCCAAAATCTGTAGTAAAGGGAGAAATAAAAGGGAAAAAGCAAGTGAAAGCACAAGTATCAGTTAGAGTGATGCCAAAGAGGGGTGCAGAAAAATCCAATTGTAAATGATGATGATGATAAAGCTTTTATATGGAATAAGGTCTGTCAGAACTCAACAAGCTTTTCACAGACTTCAAATGCTGCATAGACATCATAAATTCACTTTCATAGCTCTGATGGAACCTTTCCAACTGGCTAGGAATGTTGAAATCTATAAGAGGAAATTGGGAATGAATATTGTTGGTGTAAATAGTAATGGAAAATTTGGTATTTTATTGAGGCCAATGTAGAGGTGCAAGTTTTATCAGATACAGATCAGCTAATCTCTTTAAAATTAGTGCTTCTTGATCAAAATAAATCTTTGGTTATTACTTTAGTATATGCTAAATGTAATGAATCAGAGAGGTTGCAATTATGGGATGACATTTATCAGGTGGCAGACTCAATCAATCTCCCATCGTTAGTTGGAGGGGATTTTATATGGTTTTACATGAAGATGAGAAGATAGGTGGGATTCCAATCCAACCTCAAGACTATGAAGATTTTGCTTTTTGTGTAAATTCCTATGAATTGACGGAGACCAGTTTCAAAGGCAGTCATTTTACTTGGTGGAATGGTAGAGGAGGCTCAGACTGCATCTTAGAGAGGTTGGATAGGGTTTTCATTAATCAGCAATTTCAGCAATGGTTTGCACAAGTAAAATTTGAACATCTCATGAGGATAGGTTCAAACCATGCTCTTTTGTTCAGTACTTTGGGAGAACAAAGCTAGGAATTTATTAGACCATTCAGATTTATGAAATTTTGGACTGAGCATCAAGGTTTCTTGAGCATAGTTAGGGATAATTGGTCAAGTAATTTGGATGGAAATCCTTTTATGTTGTTTAACAGAAATTGAAGCACATAAAGAAGATTCTGTCAGCATGGAGTAAAGAAGTTTATGAAGACATTTTCAAGAAGCTGATTATTAGAGAAGAGATTGTGAGGATCAAAGAAGAATTATATGAAGAGGATCCTTCTCCTTTGAACAGAATGGTGCTACAACAAGCTCAGGCTGAACTAAAGAAGTATTTGCATTTTTAAGAACAATTCTAGAGACAGAAGGCTAATGTTACTTGGTGCTGAAGGAGACAGAAATACTAGATTTTTCCATAATCTGGTAAATGGTAGAAGGCAGAGATTGCAGATAAAAAGAATTTAGAATTCAAATGGAGATTGGGTAGAAGATGTTGTTCAAGTGGCTGTGGAGGCTGAAGAATTTTTCAAAAAATAATTTTCTCAGGAGCAAGAGGCTATAGATTTTAGCTTACTTAATCATGTTCCTTCAATGGTGTCTGAGGAAGATAATGAATTATTAGTTCTTTGCTCCTAATGCTGATGAAGTCAAACAAGCAGTTTTTGCTTTAAATGGGGATAATACTTGTGGTCCAGATGGATTAACAGGTGCATTTTTAGGCTTGTTGGCATATTGTTGGTCCAGATGTGCTTAATGTGGCTAAAGCCTTTTATGAAGGTCACACTCTTCCAAAATCAATCACTCATACAAATTTGGTTCTGTTGCCAAAGAAGCAAGATGTTCAGACTTATACAAACATGAGGCCCATCAGCTTAAGTAACTTCATTAATAAAGTTATATCAAGAGTGGTTCATGGTAGATTGGAGGGCATTCTGCCAAGGCTTTTTTCACCAAATCAATTTGGTTTTGTGAAGGAGAGAAGCATTATTGAAAATGTTATTTTAACTCAAGAAATAGTCACAGACACAAGGAAGAGAGGAAAACCAGCAAATGTAATCATCAAGTTGGATATGGCAAAGGCTTATGATGGGGTGTCTTGGTTGTTTTTTATCAGAATTCTTAAGAAGATGGGCTTTTCAGAAGGTTTTGTGGATATGATTTGGAGACTAATAGCAAGAAATTGGTATTCTATGATGATCAATAGTCAGCCACATGGATTCTTTCATTCAACAAGAGGGGTCAAACAAGGTGACCCTCTATCTCCATCACTATTTATACTGTCTGCAGAAGTTCTTTCTAGGGCCTTGAACAGCTTGTTTGATGATCCAATGTATAGAGGTTTTGGCATGCCTAAATGGAGTGCAGATCTAAATCGTCTGGCATATGCAGATGACACCATAATCTTTACCTCAGCAAACAGATATTCATTGGAACTACTAATGGAAGTATTACTAAACTATAAGACTGTCTCAGGACAAAGGATGAACAGAGATAAGAGCTGCTTTTACATGTATAAAACTTGTGCAACAAGTCTAGTTCAAGATGTGATACGAATCACTGGTTTTACAAGAGGTGAATTTCCATTCAAGTGTCTAGGATGCCCAATATTTCACAACAAAAAGAAGAAGGCATATTACAATTATCTGATAAAGAAGGTGAAACACAAGCTACAGAATTGGAAAGGCAAGTTCATGTCTTTTGGAGGCAAAGCTGTGCTCATCAATAGTGTTTTTCAAGTATGCCAATGTATTTGTTGTCTTCCATGGTTCCCACAAAGTATACTATTCAAGAGCTACAATATTTTCTAGATTTTGTTGGAGTAACAATGAAGATAAAAGGAACAGACATTGGTCCTCATGGTTAAATATGTGCTATCCAAGACAAGAAGGTGGGATGGGATTCAGATCACTATTTGATGTTTCAAAAGCACTTTTTGCCAAGCTATGGTGGAGGTTCAGGACTAGTTGCACTCTATGGTCCATATTTATGTGGAACAAATATTGTAAGAGGCAAATTCCTACTCTGCTAGTTTGAAAGGAAGGTTCACAGCTATGGAAGAAAATGCTAGAATCCAGGTATGATATTGAACATGCCATTTGGTGGGAGCCAAGAAATAGATCATCTAGCTTCTGGTTTGATAACTGGACTAAATTAGGCCCTCTAGTTAAGTTGATTCCTGCTGGTTTTCATCTCAATGAAATATTGAAGAAGTGAAAGAAGTTATGACAGATGGAACATGGAACTTTGATCTGCTTCATGACACAGTGCCTGAAGATGGGCATGTCAGGTCTGAGTTGATTATAAAAAAAAGGGGGATGTCAAGTGACAAGGCTTGATGATTATTAACAAGTACAGGTAAATTCATAGTGAGTAGTGCTTGGGAGCCAATTAGACCGAAGAAACAGCAATGCTGGTTTTTCAAAATGATTTGGACCAAGGGCTTATCATACAAGATTTCTTTCTTCCTATGGAGGGTATGGCATCACAAATTTTGGCAAGAATTGGTGTAAATATGGTTTCAATATGCAGATGTTGTACCTTTCCCGAACAGGAAACAATGACTCATCTGTTCCTAATAGGTGAGTTTGCAATAGATATTTGGCAGATTTTTTCTTCAGTAGCTGGAGTATAAGGGCCACTTGTGCATATTAATCAAATAGTTTCTAAATGGTGGACAACAAAATGTGGTGCTCAGTTAAAACCTATCTATCAGGCTGCTCCTGCAATCATCATGTGGCAGATATGGAAAAGAAGGAACACTATTGTTCATGGAGGAGTGATGTTAAGAAATAAGGTAATTTTTTAGATCAACAGGAACTTATGGCAGCTGGCAAAGTTCAAGTTCTCATGGTTAGATATTCCACACAGTTGGCCTCTTTTGGTTCAGTTTTTGGAGAAGTATAAACCACACGTAACCATCAAAGCAGTAGCATGGAGTTGTCCTCCTAATGACTGGTATAAATGTAATACAGATGGGGCATACAAGAGCAGCACAGGTCAAAGTTCATCAGCATTTTGTATCAGGAATAGTGAAGGAAATTTAGTGCATACATGGGCATACCAGAAGCATCTTGTATTGTTCTTTGAAGCAAAAGCAATCCTTGAAGGGGTGGAGTATTGTGTTGCACATCATTTTCTTCCTCTAATAGTGGAAACAGACTCACTCTTGATGACAAAAGTATTGAATGAGGAATGAGAGATACCTTGGAGAATTTGTATGATGGTGAATTTGATTCAAGATTGGAGGAAGAGAGGAACCATACAGATTGTCCATGTATTCAGAGAAGGCAACAAACTAGCCAATTTTTTAACTAACATGGTTGTTCATTTTGCAGGTAATTGTCACATATCAAATTTTCAGGATCTTCCATTAGAGGCTAAAGGAATTCTAAATGCTGATAAACATCATATGCCCAGGTTCAGATTCAATACGTTGCATGTTAGAGCCAGACTGAACTACAAAGGGATTGAGAAAATGCATGATCACTGATTTCATACATGCAACAGATTACAGTCAGGTTGGAAATCTTTTGTCATCAGCTCATATCTGGAAACTTAGTTACTAGTGTAGTTCTATCCAATGTGTGGTATTAACTTCTAGTTCAGCCTATTGGAAGAACTACCTTAGCAACCTAGAATATGGTATGTTTGCTAAGTGTTCATAATCCCCTGGCCAGATAAAGAGGTATTCAGAAACTATATTTGACACTTATTTTGACAAACACAGCCTAATCCATGTTAGAAGGATTCTTCTGTTGGTATACTGATTCCATAACCACCTGGTGAGAGCTTTGAGGTGATTTGAAATGGCATCAAACCAATACTGGATTAGCAGCAATAATTAGTTCGATTTTAGTGTTTAGATTAATGTTTCTAGTCTATTGTGAGGCACTTTTGGCCTTTGTTTCATTCTTGCTTTCTTTGTTTATTTTGTTTCTGCACAGATTTTTTTCTTCTGAATAAAACACAACCAGTCTCATGCTTGTTATTTTAATTAAAAAAAAAGATTACCCATATCGCCCTGAAGTTGGCCTAGATTTATATCTGGGACATCGTTCATCTGCATGGGTTTCCTATTTTCATCATATCCGATAGAGGCACGACGTTTACATATCGATTTTGGAAGAATTTGCATTTAGAATTGGGTACTAGATTGGATCTTAGAACAGCTTTCCACCCTCAGACAGATGGTCAGTCTGAGCGGATTATCCAGTTCTTAAAGGATATGCTCCTGGCTTTTGTGATTGACTTCGGTGGCCATTGGGATCAGTTCTTGCCATTGGTTGAGTTTGCATATAACAATGGTTATCACTCAAGCATTGATATGGCCCTATTTGAGGTTCTTTATGGAAGGAGATATAGGTCTCCTATTGTATGGTTTGATGCTTTTGAAGTAAGGCAATGGGGTACAGATCTTTTGAGGGAGTCACTAGATAAAGTCAAGGTGATTTAGGAAAAGCTCTTGGGTCAGAGTAGACAGAAGGAGTACGCGGATCGAAAGGTCCGAGATCTCGAGTTCATGGTTAGAGAATAAGTTTATTGAAGGTCACACCCATAAAGGGTGTGATGAAGTTTGGGAAGAAAGGTAAGCTTAGTCCCAGATTCATTGGTCCGTTTGATATTCTAAATCGTGTGGGGGATGTAGCCTATGAGTTGGATTTGCCCCTAGGTTTGTGAGGCATTCATCCAGTGTTCTATGTCTCTATGTTGAAGAGATATCATAGTGAAGGTTCGTTTATCATTCGATGGGATTCTATCTTGTTGGATGAGAATCGGTCTTATGAGGAAGAGCCTATTGCTATACTAGATAGAGAGGTTCGTAGGTTGAGGTCGAAGGAGATAGTGCCAGTGAAGGTTCAGTGGAAGAACCGTCCCGTTGAGGAAGCTACTTGGGAGACAGAATCCGATATGCGAAAGAATTATCCCCAGCTTTAAACTGAGTCAGGTACCTTCCCCTTGTTCCTTCTCTTTGTCCATTTGGGGGCGAACGATTATTTAATCGGTATCTGATGTAACGACCTACTAGGTCGTTATGGGGGTGACTTAGAAAACTAGACCTCCGTTGGGAACTCTATGGCTGCGGGTGAGTCCGTAGCGTGTTTTTATGTATCTGTGCATGTTTTGTTTGCATCTATAGAGCCTTGGATTGATGTTGGGAAAATGGACCGCAGCAATGGGTGAGGTACTACTGTAGTGGTACCGTCGTAGAGGTTAGAGGGTCGCCGCCGCGAGGGGGAGTTAAATAAGGTCCGCCATAGCGGGAGGATTCCCGTTATAGCGAGACCGCTACAGCGGTCGACGGGAGGCAGAATTCGTGTTTTTATATTCTTTATTACGAACCCATTCCTCACATAACACCAAAATAGTTTCAAAGAACTGCTGTGACGAAATTCTAAGGCTAGGGCTAAAGTACTCTTGAAAGGTAAGTCTCAATACTTGACTTTGTTAATTCCATCATCACTTTAGATCCTTTGTAGGTCCGTTAATGGTGAATGAAAGGGATAAAACCCTAGAACTTAAGAAACCCATGATTAACAAATAGGTTGTTGATTTTATTCTTTGTTTAATCATCTAGAAGTATAGATTATCACTTCCTAGGATGAGAACTTGACTATTAATGATGGAACTTAATGAATGAGACCTAGGGTTCATAAAGATGATAACTTTGGTATAAAAACTGCTTGTAAAAGTGTTGGAACGATTAGAAAACCCATAAACAGATAGAATATGATTATTGGGGTTGATATGATGATGAATTCATGCGTAGTGATAGTTTACCCAGTTGAGAAGGGTCGAAGTAGTTGGGTTCTTTTCCCCAAAGTATTGTATTGTTTGAGTAGATGATTTGAGAAATCATTTAGCTCTATATTTCTAGACTTTGAATGTTCGGAAGCTTTGCGAAAAGGGAAAGCTATCGCAGAGTGATTACATTGTTCCAGTTCTGCTTTAGGTAGGTTACGATCTACTTGAGTTAGACTTTGATTAGTTAATTGTATGTGTTACGAAATTGATAAGAGAAGCATGATTAGGGCTTCAGACATAAAGTGTGGTTGATAATTCCTACAACTTGATATTGATTGATTAATTATTTGATGAACTGATATGAAATGATAAAGAAGGAGTTCATAAATAATCTTATTGTTGACTTGGAGAATTCCCTTATTCATGATTATTAATTGTTGAGTCTGATATGACTTGTGACATGGTGACTTGTGTTCCCTGATATTGATTTATTGATTGTTCCCATTCCTTGTTGTTTGTGGAACGGAAATACATTGTGATGAGAAAGATATTATAAATATAAAAAGGCACATTTGACAAGGGGTGAGGATGTGGCCTAGTTATGGGCTCGTGATCCATAGTCATTTTCGGAGCGAGTGGGACATGGACACCATGGGTCCCATGCAGGTCATGGCTAATGGGTCAAACACTACCATTTAGCATGTGTGTACGGATATATGACAGAGCTGAGATAATTTGTGATTTACGATTGTGTTTGGTGATTTCATGGGTTGAGTTACTCTTATTGATTTCTACTTGTGTGGATTTACCTTATCCCTATGTTGGCTGACATTTGGTGTTGGATGATTTCTGTTGATAGTTCTTGAGATTATGTGGTGTTGTGCCTATCTGTCTATTTTATTGATTTTGTGATTGTATGCATGATACTAATCTTAGTCGACCTATGATATCTACCAGTACATAGTGTTTATACTGATACTACTTTGCTGCATTCTTTTGAGTGCAGATTGTGATCCAGAGACGTCTACCAGACCTCATATTTAGTGTGAGGCCAGTTCTTGCCAGATTCGAGGGTGAGCTCTTATCCATGCCAGGCCGCCTGAATATTTTCCTTATTTTAGATGTGTATTTCATTTTAGACGTTTATATTTATTTTAGACAGTTATTCATTCTTTAGACAGTTATGTTTTAGAGTCCTTGTACGATGACTTTCGAATTTTGGAGTTGTATTAGTTAGACTTCCGCAGATTTTATTTATTTATGGCATGACTAGACATTTGGAGATTTTTATATTTGTTATGTCCTTATATGTTTTAAAATTGGCTAAGTAATGTGGTAATCGTTGGATGGTTTGTTAAGTAGATGGCTCGCCCACTAGGGGATTTGTGTGGGTGCTACTCACGGCTGTTTGGGTCGTGACATACACAATATGGCCAAGCAAGGCCACTAAATTCAGCTAGAAATCACATTTAGAAAATTTAGCATACAACTTCTGATCTTATAATATTCGCAACACTTTTGGTAAATGATTCGCATGCTCCTCTTCTGAACGTGAGTACACTAGGATGTCATCTATAAATACAATCACAAACACATCCATAAATGGGCAGAACACGCGATTCATTAGATCCATAAAAGCTGCTGACGCGTTCATTAACCCAAAGGAAATAACTACGAACTCGAAGTTCCCATACCTCGTCCTGAAAGCAGTCGTGGGGATGTCTTTCTTTCTCACCCTCAATTGATGATACCCAGATCGCAAGTCTATCTTCGAGAAATATTTAGCACCTTGCAATTGATCAAACAAATCATCTATTCAAGGAAATGGATACTTATTCTTTATCGTGACTTTATTCAGTTAGCGATAATCAATACACATTCACAACGAGTCATCCTTCTTTAGTACGAATAGCACTGGCACTCCCCACGGAGAAGTACTAGGCCTTATGAAGCCCTTTTTCTAACAAGTCTCGCAACTACTCCATTAATTCACGTAGCTCGGATGGAGCCATTCTATATGAAGGGATAGATATTGGCTGAGTATCCGAAAGTACATCAATACCAAACTCAATTTCTCTTTCTGGCGGAAGACCTGGAAGTTCATTATGAAACACATCTAAAAACTCATTTACCACCAGAAGAGATTGTAAAGTCGGGGATTCTGCCTCAGAATCTCTAACGCTCGCCGGATGGTAAATATAGCCCTTTCAGATCATTCGGGTTGCCTTAAGGTAGAAAATAAACCGACCTTTAGGTACTGGAACATTTCCCTTCCATTCAAGGACAGGTTCACCTCGAAATTGAAATCTAACAAGCTTCGCCCAACAATCGACACTAGCATAACAAGATGCAAACCAATCCATTCCCATTATCACATCGAAGTCCATTATCTCAAGTTCTATAAGATCCGCTGTAGTGCTACGATTACAAACTACTACCTCACAATCTTTATACATCCTCCTACGGGGGTAGCTACCTCAAAGGGTTTACTTATTAACTCAGGTTTTCTACCAAATTTATTAGCAACAAAAGGTGTGACATAGGATAAATTAGCACCCGGATCCATCAATGCATATACATCAAAACCATAAATAGACAATATACCTTTGACAACGTCAAGTGAAAACTCCTGATCCTGCCATCCTGTCAAAGCGTAAATGCGGTTCTGACCACCCCCGGGGCCAGATGCTCTACCTTGACCTCTACCTTGACCAGAGGATACCTGAGGTCCTTACTCTAAGGGACGTACCCAAGATGACGATACAACAACTGACCCTTCTGCCTGAGTCATAACACCTCTGCCTCTTGTCGGACACCCCCTAGCACAATGACGAGGATCCACACAAGTAAAACACACACCCTGACCACATGGCCCTGGGTGATTCTTACCACAAGAAGCACATCGCGGGGGAGGTGGCATCATCTATCCAAAATACCTCCGCTGTTGAGAGCCCAAAGACTGAGAACTCTGCCTCTGTTCAGAATAAGCAACCCTATTAGACTGAGGCCTCTAAAACTACAGAGGTGCTCTGACTGCAGGGTAAGCTGGATATCTAGGATACTGGGCCTAAAACCACCCTGAAAACTCTCAAACTGGCTAGCAAACCTAGCTCTTTTGCGTTGACCCCTACCACGATCCTCACGTTGTTGCCGCTTTCTATCTTCAATATTCTGAGCATAAGCTTGTATATGCAAGATGTCCATACCCTCAAGTAATGCGGCAATAGAACACTCATTAACCAAATGCGGCCCCATCCCATTCACAAACTGATGTACCATATGTTCCCTTTCAGCCGCTATCGTAGGAGCACACCAGGACAAGGAATCAAACTGCAGGCTATACTCCCTCACACTCGTGTTTCCCTGACATAGGTTCAAGAATCGATCTGCTCTTGCTCGAGGAGTCTCTACTGGCAAATAATGACGTTGAAATGCCTTAGAAAACTCTCTCCATACAACAGGAGGTGTATTCGGTCCTCCAGACCGTTCCCAAGTTTCATACTAACCTACAGCAATGTCTCGCAATCGATAAGACTCTAACTCAACAGACTCTATATGATTAGCATGCATCATCGCATGGTTCTTGCCGTTGTATTAATAAAATCCTGTGGGTCCTCTCCAGGTTTAGTTCCGATGAGCACTGGGGGATCAAGGTTGATAAAATCCCTCACACGGTCACTTATGTCCCTATCAGCAATACCTGCACCAACGCCTACCTGGCACTGAGCCTGAGCAACAACTAACCTAGTCAATAGTCGCACAACACTCCGCATATCAAAATCCTCCTCAGGAGCGACAAATGGGGGGACTGGAGGTACAGGATCCCTCTCCCGCTCCTCAGGCGCTTCTGGAGTCGGAGAACCGTGGGTAGGAGTCTCACCCATATTCTGGGCCTCACTATGGCCCTCAATCTCGGTGGCGCTCTCGTTGCCCTCATCACCGTCCGTTGCTCCGGTGCCGGCTTCGCCCATTAAACCTTTGCCCTTCTAGGCTTCTATAGCTTTCCTGGTCACTTGTATTGCTGTATTTAAAACAAGTCAAAGGTTAAGGACTTTCTATCTCCTACAACTCAGCTCTATCGCAAGATCTAAAATTAAGAAGAAATGACAACCATCCTAGATGTCCTGTAGCCTCTTGATTATAACTGTGGTGCACAACACACCCATAAGCAAGACTATACTAGACACTGCTTGTAGACTTCCGAGGACAAACATCCTCTGATACCAAGTTTGTCACGACCCAAACCACAGGGCTGTGACGGACCCCTTCAGGCCCCTTCGAGCATATGATACCAAGTTTACCAATTCGCTCCTTCGAGCTTCGCCTCATCGAGCTTCATATCATATTAGGCCCCTTCGGGCATCATAATCATCATGTACCAGTTGATCAGGTAGTTTGCGTATATAACGCCTTACCCTTTCCCAGTTCCCCAAAAATCATCTTTTATATGTGTATATATATACGTATATATGAATAAGTAATGCATGATAGAGCTTATAAGACTTGGAACTACCTTCGAAATGACTTTCAAGTCGTTCATCCACCGAATTATGTTATGAACATCCACATCAATATCAAGGACTTTAATTGAGGATCAAAACTTATGCTTAGACATATTTGGAAACAATAAAAGGAATGAACCATCAATGATAGGCAATACATATTCCAAGAGTAGAGTTCATTATGGAAAGGCTTTAGTGTATGTTTCGTTTCATAATAAGACATGCCAAAATGAAGAAAGGTTAGCCTTACATACCTCATCATCTACTTAATCACTCAAGATTTATCTTCCCGAGCTTGCAAATCTACATTCAAGATGATTCACATTAAGGTCAAGCTATTGAAACACTTATAAGGTCAAGTTAGACTAGTAGGTGAGTTAACGGAATTCGAACAACATTTTCCCTATATTATCTACTTCCATCCAACTCCAAAACATCAATAACAACATCATATCCAAGATATTACATGTCAAACAGATTCAAGTCAGTCCAAATCATCCTTTAAAACTCAGTCCCTATATCAATAACTTCAACTTAGCATCAATGCTTCTTCCACCATGATTCTTCTCAGTTTGAAGACTTGTTAAACCTCCAAATCAACTCAACATAAGAGATAAGGTGAAGAACATACCTTGTAGGTTGAAGAACTTCCACTCACACAACATACTTCAAGGCTAAGTTACCGCAACACCAACTAAAAGCAAGAACTATCACTCCTATGGACTTGCTTGGTGTTTTAAGGCTTTGATTTATCTTGTATTGGTTTAGGGTGGATAAAGAACCTTTGAGAGAGCTTGGAGGGATATTAGGGTTCTGTTTGATGTATATAATGAATCCCAAGTTGTAGAACTAAATTTATAAGACAAGAACAATTTTCCACCGCCACTTTTTCACGGACCATTTTCACAGTCGTGATATGTTTCACGGACCGTGAAATGGTTCGTGGGACACTTCCAATGATCCACCACCCACTGCCACTATTTCATGGTGTCCTAGCATTATTTTCACAGCCCGTGAAATGATTCACGGTCCATGGAAATGGACGTGGAATGGCATTGATTCAATTTTCTGACGAAACGTATTCTTTTTTATTCGCTTGACGTCTAGCCTTCGTACCCTTTTGCAAATATGTATAAGAACTTATATAACTTTAAGACACCCCCGTAGGCCTCATACACAACTTCCCAAAAGATTTTCAATACGAGCTTACGACAAACGGCTTAAGATGGAACTTTAACGTACACGAAAGTCGAGATATAACATTATATGATACAACTGACACTTAGCAATTGAAAAAAGGGACAAAGGAAAAACATGCTCAAGTATGCAGAACAAAACACTTAGCCTCAGGCAATTAATATAGGGTTTTACAGATCAAGCTGGGACTTAAGCACATCATCTCTTAAGCTACTCAGATAAGATACTATTCTTATATTCAAGTGATAGGCAATCAATGGGTTAGATGTGCACATTTGATGTGCTTAAACCACACGGGGGGAAACAGTATATAGGATGCATGACACTCAAGTAATAAGGCAATCAAACAGGGGGCTAATAAGAACAATAAACATCTTTCAAACTTGACAAAAAACCCCAATAGAATAATGACATAGCACATGTGATCTCTTTCAGCAAATAAAAGCATTTAACACTCAAGGATCTATATACATTCATCATATTGGACTAACCCCATTATACTCTGCTCATAAGTTAAGTTCTCATATAATACTTCTAAAGTTCAGGCTTAGAACCAATTCAAACAGACCAAAAGTGACACTTTAGACCATCACTATTTGGCAGACCTATGAGAGGGACTTACAGGACATTTCACTAAGCCTAAATCATTTCAAGTTCATTTTTTACCCAACATATAATATATGCAGACTTAAAAGAAGCTAAAATATGCTCATTTATTCCATATTTGGCAAAACTTAGTGCAAATCTTAAACTATACAATGATTTCCCTTAAATACATCATTTAATGTCAACAAGTAATCAACAGGCTTTGTTCTATTCTCAGATAACTCAACTGAAGCAGCATTGCAACTAATCATGTCTATGTATACATATCAGCAAGTGGATGCGCTCTATACTAAACATATGCCTGTAGTTTGGACTTATGCTGACTGTTTATGGCACGAGTTAAACTTAAAATAGGACAAACAGTAATTCAGCACGATCTTTAGGCTAGATTAATAACAAAGCATGGTCTAGTTCCACATAAAAGAGATTCAGCCATCAACAATAAACTTAAACTAACTTAAAGAAACTAAACAGGAAACTAAACTCATAAATATAACTAAACGGGATTTAAATATGAGCAACATGTTTAAACTAGTAACTAATGAGCTGCTAGGCAGGAATAATTATTAACACACATAAATAACACGCTTAACTAGCAATTAATACTACCATAATAACAACCTAGAACACACATAAGCAAAAAAGCAGCTAATAAATGCAAAAATAACTAAAGGAGAGAAGATTTACCTCTTGTATACGCAGCCTTGATCGAGAATGGACTTGGAATCTTCACTCCTCCACTCCAACAATTCAGCCACACACCCAGAAAATAAAATAAATTTTTTAAAACTTAAACTAACTCGAAAAATTAAAGGTCTCAACCAAGAGATGCTAAAACTCTAGGTATTTCGAGTTTTGTGAATATTCAAGTGATATTCGGTGTGTCCGTGCGTGAAACAATGTGATTTGGGGGTTCTTTATATAGAACCCCAAAAATCCCCAAACCCTAACCGAATCTGATGCGGGACAAAATGCAAGTTTTGAAAACCAAGTCTCAATTCAAGCAACAACGGCCACGATTCAAGCAAAATAAGGTTCAGATGGTTAGATTTAACTCTCAACGGCTCAATCTAACTGGTTCTTATATGAACCAACGAGGATTGAGAGTTCAAATTCTCTTTGAGACAAAAACCATTAAGAAATCTTAGTCTTTGACCATGGAAATGCAGAAAAACAAATAAAAAAAATGAACTATACCTTGTTAGGTTGAAACACGGTAGAGAGAGATGAGGAGCATTAAATGCTTGCTCCAAATGGTGGTGTAAAGGACTACAAAAGCAATTGCCTACTGCGATTTTGCCATGAATGGCAACAATGACGACATAAGAGAGAGAAAATCACTGCGGCGGCTAGGGCAGAAACCTCTAGAGAAACCCTCCTCTTCACTTAAAAGGTTGTTTGGTTATTGAAGACAAGAAAAATGGGAACTGAAGTGGGGGTTTCACCCCTTTAGTAGCGTAGTGGGCCGGGTCAGTCTCTTAATGGACTGGGCCTGGTCCTGAAATAAAAGGAATAAGGGAGGGAGGCAACCATATACAAACATATACCTGATATACATGTTTACACATGTATATTTGGCTATATGTATGTATATATGTAGTGTCATGCCCTATTATTAACGGATTAAAACTAGTTCACAACTTATGGCTATGTTTCCTCTAGTTTTGCAAATTTTCAGAGTCACCACCTAATTTTAGGAAATATTAGGAAACCATTTGTAAAAAAGTAAACTCCATTTTTTAGTCTTTGAAACCTGTGAGATTCTAGGTAAGGGTTTTATTTACCCCGAGGGGAAGGTGTTAAGCATCCCTCAGAGCCTATCCGAGGACAGTCTTTAAACTTAGTTTAATTAACACTAGAGGGGGATTATTTATCTATTTCTTATTTACTATTGCCCATTTTAAATAACTGCTAAAGGAACTAAAATCCAAAGATAATTTGTACAAATAGCATTTTTTAAAGTCACGATCACGTAAATAAATATATGTGCGTGTGCAAATGATTAGTGGGGAATATAGATGCACGTATGTAAAAAATGATGTATGTGTATGTTTATTTGTAAAGTAAGTAGTTTAGTATGCCTGAGATGTAAATATATATACACATATTCATGACGTATTTTTGTATAAAATAGTGTAAAATGGGAGGATTAGTATGTATATTTTTTGAGAAAATAATGTACATATGGGATATTTATTTCCTACGTAAGGTGGTATATAATGTTTCAAAAATAGTCATTTGTGATATGAGAGTACTATATATGTATAAACGTGATGTAAAGATGATTAAAGGGTTAATAAAAGTAAGATAGAGTAGATGTATATGTATGGAAAAATAAAGTATGTACCTTGGAGCTCTCGTAAAATAACTAGAATCACTATATGGGATTCTAATAAAGTATTGTATAAACTTGAAAAATTATACCTGCTCACATGTTAGTATCAAAAGAATGTAATTCTAAAAAATGGTCAGTTTGCAACTAAAAAATCTACATTTTTATTCCTTTAAAACTTGCATTTTTCCTTACTTCTAAAAAATCCATGTGGGAGCCTTCGCATATTCTATACCTAACTCTTACTTGAAACACTTGGAAAACATTGTTAGCACGTCCTTTATTTGACAAGAGTCTCCAGTTTCACCTTTTTAAAAAGAAAATCCCGATTTTCTTACTTCCTCAAAAAGTTGACATCATTTATGTGATCACTCTAATATGCCTAATCGAATAAATATACTAAGTTCAAAATAAAAAAAAAGGGTGGCAAGAAAGATAATGACTAAACCTACTAACATACTCAAGTCGAGTTGCGAGTTCACAACAAAACTACAAAAATACAAATTCACAAGAGTGTTGGTCAAATAATATAAATAGCATGTATTAAACAATATGAAGGCTTAAAGTTCTGAATAAAAGAAGAGCGGAGATTCGAGACGCGAAAGTAGGGGACGGCTAGACACGAGCCATTAAATCTGCTACTGGCTGTTCTCTGATATGGGCAGAATCCGGAGTTGCCATAATTCCAAATGCTTCCAAGGTTCCTCATGAAAAAAAAAAAAAAAAAGATAAAGATAAGGATTAGAAACAATTCTCAACAAGGAGAAGGAAGTCTATATAACTTTAATTAATAAAAGCTAGATAAAAGAATCAAAGGTAAAGACAAGACTTTCTCGTGTCATATTCTCAAAACGCAATACCACGATCAGTTTTAAAAGAAGATTAATGCAGTTCCAATTGTTACTTAAACATTCAGTTCTTCTATCTAGCCTTCCAAACTAAATATGGCGTAACCTTTTAGATGAGATAAGCATTATTTAGGTTCAAAACAATACTGTCATGCTTCCAAACAACGGAAATTCAGAGACGCATCACATACTTATTCAAAGTTCATAAATAGGGAAACAAGCTAACAACCTTATAATGTAATCAAGCAAAACCAAACAAAGACTAGAGCATAAGTAACTAGAAAAAGAAAAGCTATAAATAAAAGGGGATTGCAGACTCTTAAACAAACAAATGAAACAAATGATGCTCCTATTCTTATAGTTCACAAAGGGTGAAGGTGAAACCCAGAAGTTTGAAAAAAATGAACTCTACACAGCACTTGACAAAATTCAGAAGCAGTAAACATCAAAGAATGTAAAGGAATGAACCTATAATCTACCAATATTTCAGCCTTTGACATATGGTGAGCTAGTTAAACATACAGACAGGTCAGCAAAGTGGCGAAGGGCCTAACAATCTGTGAATATTCAAACTAGTTGAATTTTATGCTTTTGCAACCAGAGAGTTAATCTTTTGACAACAACTGGGAACACTTAGCACTATAAGCAATTTGCGTATTCAAAACAGGTAGGGATATTGAGTATATTCCTAATTTTTAATTCACATATGAGGTCATTCAACCAGTGACAGCAACTAAATACAGATGAGAAGGGGAGGGATAATAGACTTTCTCTACATAAACAATACTAACTGGTTGGAAGGCTATCAACCTATGTAAATAGTCAAAAAGTTCAGACCTGCTCAAGGAAACTGATATGTTAACAAAGATACTGAAGAAACATTCAGGTATTGCTAGCCTAAGTACAACAACCAAACCATGACTTCTTGAAGACAATGAAACAATCATTGACACATCAATTGATTTGAAAACATGAAAGCAAACCAGCCTATGTTTAGAGAAACCAGTGGTCCAACTTCTCTTCAAAAGAAACAATGCTAAGCTAAGACAAGCATAATCAATTGAATAGACCAAAGCTAAAGGGAAGCAACATACTGTCATTATCTATCCCCATAAAACAACAATACTAAAAGGTGTGATGACATGAGTGAAGGGAAAGACGATAGCTGGAATGTAGATTTGTCCTTACTCTTGGAAAACCCAAAACTTTAGACTATATTAGGCCTTTGAGAGAGAGAAAAAAAATAGACACTTAAGCGGATTTTAGTTAAGAATACAATTAAAAATAATCTTGATCACTAGTTGGCATAGTTACAGAAAAGAAACAAGAACAAAAGGTTTGGGGCATCCTATTAACTTGTTTGAGCAAACACCTAAACAAACATATATCTGGGAAGCTGTAGGATCATTTGGGATTTGAAAATTTTCCCCCAGTCATGCAAAGAAAAGAGAGAGGAAAAAATAAGTATCCAAAGATAGTTCTTAGTAAAACAGTAGCATAATGAACTAAAATATCATTTGCTTAGTCTTGGTTCAATATAGGGCAAATGACAAGGGATTGGAGTTTGCAGCATCAACAAAAATGAATGGTCTCATCCACATGTAGCTCACAACTCAACTAAGAGTTTCCAAGAATCACCATAATGAGACACAAACTAATTTTTCGAAGTTGGAACCTAGACGAACTAATTTGTTTATATGATACTTTAAAGCACAATCTCAGCAAGTAACAGGGACATCAAAACAACTCAACTAGCAAGACCTTAGAAACTAGCAAACTATATAGGAGACTCAACCTAACATGGCATATGCCTTGAGAAGGGCTCCAAGACATAAGCATTTCAACACTACAATAGAATCTCAAACTCGAGGTCTAGGCAATGAAGAGGGTTACCACCTTCCATATTTTGATGCCGCACAAGATCAAAAGGTTTCTCGAACCTTGGGTATGGCAGGCTATCAGGCTAAACCAAACCCAAAATTTGTCTTGCATTGTCATTTAAGACCCAAATTCAGTTCAGAAGATGCACAAATAACAGGAGTTGCTAAGTGTAACTAAGAGATACTCCCTCAAATTTCCCCCAGAAAAACATACAATCATTCTATGACCAAAACAAGCAGTAATAGAAGCCAACATTCTTATTTGAAAAACAATATCACAGCTACCAGAACCTTGGAACATGAAAGACAACTAATTCAAATGCCAATGCCATACTCCTATATTTCAGACTATCTGAATCTTATAGAATCCTATACAAAACAATGGCTAAGCACATCAACATTCAGTCTAACACATATTTTTAATTAATTTCACAACATGGTAGCTAGGGGGCAATCATTTGGATGGGACATAAGTCATTTTTAGCATTTTATACATATAGTTCCTTTGGCAGTAATGAGAATACCTCAGTTATGTGGATACATGGGTACTCTTTTCAAGAGAGAAAGCATATTTGACTTAAGGCAAACTCATGGCCTGATTAAGTCAAGAAAACAAATGCCTACAACAAGCACACTTCACACATCACCAAAAGTGATTAGATTAAGACAAATTCTTATCCCAAACAGACCACACAGTCATTTCTACCTAGCAGAGGACTTATGTTTTAGGGCACTCTTATAACACATGATTTTAAGACATCCCAAACACACAGAAAATTTGCAGCTTCCCTGATAGTCTTTGCACATATGCTGCATAAGAGATTTACCCTGTTGGGAAAGAAGGCTTAGATAGAGATGCATGTAGTTAGCCTAGGTGACCAAGCTTACTCTTCAACTTCAAAGCTTTTGATTTTAAGTTATTTTTAATTAACTGACCATGTTAGACATGCAATACATCTTAAGAGCTGGTACTTTAATACTTAAAGCTTGTCCCTATAATTGAATGCGATTTTATGATGATAGCACCTATGTGATCCCTTTCTACATTCTTTAAGACTCATACTTATCCTTTTTTTATCTGTTCTAAAACCATTTCTCTTTTAAGGACAGACAAGCTAACAACAAGTGGGGTTTTATCACCTAGAAGTTTCATACACACATCTATCAAATGCACAGCAACGGCAACCTCCTCAAACAGCAACAGGATTAAACAGAGCTTTACTTCACCAGTTTGAAACCCCTCACAACATGTTTCAGAACTTTTGGAAACCTAAGACAGCACCCAATCATTTTAACTCAACTTAAACAAAATTCTTGTTTTTAGGCTAACTTGATGATGCTGAAAAGCATACAGGCTGCATTTTTTATGATGGACACAAACACACATCACACAATGATCTATTCATTTCAACTTAAGCTAACTATGTGATCTGCCTCATTCTCCTTTTATCAACATACCAGCAATTAAGTAAAAGAAGAGAACAGACAGGACTCAAAGTAGAATTTGGATGAATTTAAAAGCTAAGAGATTCAGAAATCACAACAAAGCACTAACAAACAAAGTGAAGGCTACACCCAATACCAAATGGAACAGTATTACATACTCATGGCAGACACAGTGCTGATCAGGAACCAATGAAAATTATCTAGGCATGCTAATTTCACTAGCAGCAAGCCTAAAGAAGGGGAATGGGCAATGGGATCATGTTCAAGTCAATAGTCACTCAACAAGTCTATTTCCTTCTCCCAGAAAACCAACAAAGAACACATTTTGCAACTTGAATCTAAACAAGATAGGAATACACATACAAATATCTTTTGGAAACAACTCAACTCAAAAGGAATCACACAAGAGATACGGTAAGATGTTCATGATAGACTAGTGACCATCTTGATGTTCACAAATCAAGCAAGCAGACCAAGGAAGGGGTTAAGACAGATATCTGACGAAATTAGTCGTTCTACACTAATTTACGACAAAACGAGGAGCGAACACATTCCAGCCAACTAAACCAAATAAACGACAAGAAATACTTGAACGACTACATTTCTACTTTTACAAAATTGGAGACGAAGAGAAGACGAGTACGATTACCTTCTTCGTGACAGCGAACTGAGGCTATTGTCGTCGTCGAGTCCCCGAATCCGCTCGAAGTAGTTTTTTCAGCCGAGAATAACCAAGATTATGCAGCCAAAAGAAAAAAACTTGAGAGTTAAAACAGGATTTTCTGAGAACTTAGGAAGAACTACGAATTTGATTAGTTATGAAGGCTTATGAAAAAGAAAAGAAAGGGATTTTTTAACTATCAAGAAAACTTATGGAATAACCGGATTTTCTTAATTGTTCAACTTGTTCTAAAACAGCCCTCAAAGGCTGGTATTTATAGGCAAATGCTGAGGGGGTTTCAACAGCTTCTTCAAAGGGGATTTTGCCTTTAAATTTCGAATTAAAAGAGGGGGAAAATCTGAAATTTCAAAAAGATGGAATGATGAAGAAAAAGTGGCGGATTTTCACCTTTTCAGATGGATTTGATGGCTGTGGATTCGTTGGGACTAATACATGGTGGATTCCTCCATTACCCACTGAATCGAAGGAGAGTTCGAGCTTGAAACTGGCGGTCCATTGCACTCCTCTTCTACAGAGGTTGAAACGACCTATATTGGCTCCTTTCGGCTCTGCCACCACGTCAATCAGAGACGTGGTAGCAGTGGAGGCGGTTATGGCTTCAAACCCACAGATTTCACTATTTTTTTTCGATTCAAGAGAGAGAGAAGGTTGTTTTGCAGTCTGATGGTCGTGGTGGCGGTGAGGAGACGTGATGGAAGTGATGGGGTGGCGGCGATGGCAGCATCGGTGGTTGAAGAGAAAGAAGGGGTCGTTTGGTTAGGGTGGCTGGTTGAAGGAGAAAGGGGATCGTTTGGTTTTGGATGAAATAGGAATTGAAGACTTGGTTTGTCTTTAGTTTTAAGTGGGTTTGGGTCGGGTCAAGGGGACTTGGGCTGGGTTGGAGTGTGAATTGGGCTAGAGGTGTTGGGTTGCTGTTTTATTTGGAGGAGAAGGGAATTGGCCCAATATTATGGGTAGATGATTTAATTTCTAATCCCTCTCTATTTCAATCAATTAATTAAAATATGCTTCTTTGTCTTAATTAATTCCCACAAAAAATGCATACCTATATAAATTATGACACAAGTAATTTAATATACGTATTTAGTTTTAAAATAGAGTAAAAGATGACTAATACGGTAATAAGTAGGATTAAAGGAAAAATGCCAATGCCAATATTGATATACGAATATCAACATTATTATTATTTTTTGAATGATTTTAATTATATATATAAAAAAATGATGTTTAGTCATTTTTAATTATAAAATATGATGTTTGGTCATTTTTTAAGAAACAATAAAAATGCTCTTAACTTTAGAGAGATATATCTCGAAAAATAGCGTAATAATTAGTGCAAATATTCCTAACTCATTTGGGGAATTTTTTCAGGACTAAAAGCATAGTGAAATTAATTAAACGAAAAGGGAGGGCCAAAATTGGGTGTCAACATGGAGGAGGATTAAAAATACTTAATTTAATAAATGGCCCTAACTAAATCGATTAATGATTTTAACCTTTAATTAATGACCAAATCAACTTAATTAACCATTTATCCAAATTAATGGATATGGTTAATATGCAAAAGGACTTGAATTGCAAATATGGCCTCAATTGACCATAGACCATGAAATGGGTCATCTCAATTATGACCGTTTTAGCCTAATCAAACAATTAAACTAGTTTTGCAATGATGACCTTAATTGACTTAAACCATGAAATTAGCTATATCAGTTAAGGTCAGATTTAACCAAATAGTGAGTAAATTTATGAATTTAAACACTTGATTAATCATGATTAACTCAGAAAAAATTGTACAAATGCAAATGAATATGCAAAATTAAGATTTGAGGGGTAAAATGATTAACTTATTTAATTAATCAAATTCCTTGAATTAAACGGAGTAAAATAGTTGATAATTGATCTTGCAATAATTTCAACAATTAATTAAATAATTATTTTAAATTATCTTTTGATTAAATTTGGAAAATGCGCCATATTAATTATAAATTGTGTAAATTAATTTCTAAATGACTTATAATATTATTGAAGTTATTCTGCCAAATTAAATGACAAAATATTATCGAAATAATTTTATAAAATCATTTTGACTTCTAAAAAATACACATTTCACTTCGTTTGATGTCCAAGGACTCTAGGTAATTAAAATAAATTATGGGAGGTAAAAAATTAGGGGTCAACAAGAACTACTTATATAGGGTCCATTGTGAAGTGTTCACCGATCACCGCAGTCTTCAGCATGTGTTCAGTCAGAGGGATCTCAATTCAAGGCAGCGTAGAGGGACAGAATTGCTTAAGGATTATGATATCATCATTCTTTATCATCAGGGCAAGGCTAATGTGATAGCTGATGCATTGAGTTGAAAGGCTGTGAGTATGGGTGTTACGGTTCGCTTTTACGCAGGTTAAGGCACAAAAGTTATTACGAGGTTGTTGGTGCTCTAATTGGATTTTAGTGTTTTAAAGTCACCACCTAATTTATTTAAAGGAAAACCAGATAAAAGATTTTTCAAGCAAGAGATAAATCTTTTTGGTACCAAAGTTCGAGGTAAGGGTTCTGGTGATCCCCTAGGGAAGGTTTTACGCACCATAGTGTTAAAGATCCGTAGAATACGGTTGACCTACGAGCTTCAATGGGTGATTAATGTATTTATTTGCTTAAAAAGTGTTTAGTTTTCCGTAAAAATATCATTCATTTGTATCATAAATTCAAGAAAAAATTCCCCTTAGAAAGTCCATATTTCCCTCTGCCTCAGTCCATAACGTTTTGGGCCTTCGACCTAAATCATCTTATAGATTTCCATCCAGATCTCAAAGGTCCATATTTTAAACCTCAAATTCCAGATTTCTTGTAGTCTCGTTTCCACTGAAGAAAAAAAAATCTCAAATTCACCGTTTTGCTCTCAAAATGTTCCATGTTTGATGTCTTTATTCAAGTGATAGGCCCAAGTTTGAAAACAATAGAGTTATTGCATGACTTCAAAATCATTTTGTCTACCAATCCAATCTAATTATGCATCAAAGTCCATTAGGCAATTGATAGTTTATTAACTGGCTTAAGGCCCAAATCAGGTAGCAGTTATAATTCGCTAAGGACGAAAGGTCCAAAACTATTTTTAACCAGTTTTGAAATTTCTTAGCCCCTTAGTAAATTTTTACTATTAAAAATGAATCCATTTGACATTACTAAGTTCCATTTTAAAGTGATCAAGTTTGAAAATATTGTAGGTGACTTATACTACATATTTTCCTAAATTCTAACATCCATAGGGTTTCAATATTATACAAGTGTTTTTCACAAATACATATCACATAAATAGAATGGAAATGGAGAAGAGTTAGGTTAGTGGGCCTATCTAAGCCCACGCTTGCCTATTTTTACCCATAGGTGGGCAGTAAATGTTAGCTTCCCTTTCAATTTATTTCTTTCTCTTTAGATCCGAACTTGATAGAATAGAGATGTTTGTTGGGCCTTAGGCCCAACAGTGGCTCATGTAGGTTTTCCCGAGTGGCCCAGCGTAATTCCCATGCGAATCAAAGAAAAAATGGAAAGGAAAAAAAAGGGATATGGGTTAAAGAGTATCTACTTAGCATATTTTATACTAATAGCACACATTAATATAATATCAGCTAATTTACACATGTAGTATGAAAGCCCAAGCTAGAATTATAATCATAAAAGAAAAAACCTAAACAAAATAGGCCCAATTGAAGTAATAGATGGTCGAAAACACAACCCAAGTAAAGTCAATCAGCCACAGGTGCAAAAAAAGCCCAATTCAATGAAATAAGGAGACAGACCCAAATCAAGGCATTTTTGCAATACAAAGGCTAGCAGTTCTGAGCCCTCACAGGTAATATACCATGTTTATACCAAATATACAAGCTCTTATATACTCAAGGTATTCAGAACTTTATATACCTAGTACACTTAGTTACACCCCTTGGATATTTAAACAACATAGGCTTCAGGTTTAGAAAAGAAACCCTCTAATCATGATTAACAACCAAAAGCACTCAAAATAGAAGAAAGGACAATTAGGACACGACATACATACAAGAAAAATTCAGAGGCTTAGGTAGACCATTAATACAGTGTATTGAAAGAGTGAAGCATTTCATATTATTCTTAACCTTCAAAGATTAACCTGAAATGCAATACACATAGACTCATACTCATTTTAAAACTCAAAGGGTCCTACAGAGATAGTTTCACATAGGGGAACCCTAGCAACCTAGAGTGAAGAAGACTAGGCTAAGTTTGACTAGAAACTCCAAGCCCTATCCTCTTCCTCCTGGCCCTAGGTAAGTCACACCTATAATTAACTAAACCCCAAGTGACAACCTCTTATGTCCTCATCTTAAACAGTTTGTCTATTCATACAAGGGTTTATACTTGGTCAAGTCCAATACAAACAAATTCTTATAAGGGTAGACAAACACCAATATAGTGGTCTAAGTGAAACAGAGAAGCAATTATAAAAGAATAGTCACTTAGAATAGGCTTAGAATGTACATAAGCAAAACAGGGGTCACTCTCTCAAGTTTTTAAACAAATGGACACAAAAGCTAAGTGAATTATTCCTATCTAAGACTTGGCAGGATAACAGGAGAGCAAAGTAGACATGTTTTTCACATAGGGAATTAACTAGCATAGTAGGCATACTTTTTTACAGATTCAACATAGGACCATATAAGCAGGGAATATGCACACCAACTCAGATTATGTCAATTATTTGTTCTAAAGGACAAATAGGCCAATTCCAAGGTCTAATCCCTATATGTAGATCTAAATTCCATTACTGCTTTTCAAATACAGGGCTATCATACTATTGACATGAGATGATGCTATTTTTAAAAGAACAAACTCTACAAACTAAAGCATAACCAAACAAAGTAGTGATATTGGCTGAGAGTGCTCTTTTAGTAAATAGGGACATTCCAACAGATGTAGAAAAGGACTATATCACACTTAAACATAAGTAATTGATTAATCATTACATATCTAGCATAGTTTGAGGCAGACACACCAAGTCTTCATGTGCACAGTTTCTGAAACTGAGCTTAAAACATTCATGTAACCATTTGAACCTCATCAATCTAATAGGCATATAACAGGTAACTTAAAGGATATCATGCTGGGTCTAGGCTTCTTTCATCTCATACCCATTTTTAAACATATACGATCTTAAAACTAGTCCAAACATGCTTGCATATTTAAACTGTGGTTAATAAGTTAGCAGAATGCTCATCATACATCAATAGGCAACTAAACAGCAGACTTAACTAACAACTAAGCAGGCTTGGATAAACATAGAGGAAAGTAATCACCAATTATTCTAAGTATATATCAGACCACACATACATTTTTGAGAACACAAAACTAGACTCAAAGGGATCAAGATACCTAAACAGGTCCCCAGCAAGTTGATGCATGATGAAGATTGACCCAGAAAAGATAAGCCACATTTTAAACAGGAAGAGATATTGCTTATTTTATCCAAATTTATTAATGATTTAAACATGATTTCTTATCTATCCACCACTCAGAACTTAAATCCTCATCTCTGAATCAGACAAGATTCCCCTTTAAAAACCAAAACTGAGTAAGGCTAAAGAATCACATTCTGCTTAGCAGGCTACTATATCTGTTTAGCTATATCCCATTAGTTGCTAAAAAATTAATTTGAACTAAACCAAGCAAATATTAGCCTCTTTCAGGAATTAAATCAGTCATACTAGTTTGAAACATCCTAAAACTAAGCAGTGTCAAGACAACAAGTCACAAAGCTCAAATACATAAACTCATAAGCCCACTAGCAACATGATTAAGCTAAATGGAAACATAATCAAACCACTACAGACCAAACTAATACATGGCCAATCAAAAATAACATCAGAACCTAATCAAGAAACTAACATATCTAAACTAACACATTTTTTTTTTGGTAATTAATTATTGTATTACCAGGGAGAAAATATTTACAAATTCAGTCCAAACCCTCTAGAGTTGGACATATGCCCCAACTTCTAGTGCAACAAAACACACTAAGCAACTCAGTACAATACTGATTCAACATTTATCACCTACAGTTATGGATAGTAATTCAGTTCTTGTAGGATTTTTACTAAGCTAGTCTTCTTCCCTCCTTTGCAATGCACATCTTGGATGATTGTTTTGACCACTACATCAGCTATTCTTCTCTTGTTTTGGAAGATCCTCAGATTCCTTTCTTGCCATATATAGTATATGCATCCAGCCTGCGTCATCCTGTATACTTCAGCCTTAGCACTGTTACCATTAGCATATCTTCTAGTCCATAGCATTTCCTGATTCCAGTCCATCACTGGTCAATTGACCTTTTTCCATTGCAGAATTTTATGCCATATACCTACAGCATAAGGGCATGTGAAAAATAGGTGAGGTATGTTTTCTAGGCTTGATTCACAGAGTGCACAGGTTGGACTGCAGTCGATTGCCCACTTGATCAGCCTATCCTTAGTTGCCAATCTCCTCATCAGAGCAAGGTACATAATGAATATCCATCTAGGGCAGCCTTGGTTGTCACAAATCGACTTCCTCCACTGAGTCTTTGGGTAGTCACCCCTCATCTTGTTGTACATTCTTCTGATAGAGAAATCTGTTTGGTTCACGAAATCTTGTTTTGTGCATCGTTGCTCTCCAAGTATTTTTGTGCTTTCAAAATTTTCCTTATAATCCATGAAGCCTGTGGTGCAGCTGTGTCCCAGATGTCATTATTCTTTATGTAGTAGGAGTGTACCCATTTAATCCAGAGTTTGTCTTTCTTCTTGCATAAATTCCATAGATGCTTCAATATAGCAGCTCTATTCTATGTGGTAATGTCTGTTATATTTAGTCCCCCAGCTGTATCGAGGCAAACAGAGTGTTTCCCAAGCGACCAGTGCTTTTTTTGAGGCCTCGGTACTACCTATCCACAGAAATTTTTTGCAAATTGCTTCAATTTGCTGAATTATCTTCTTTGGTAATACAAAAATTTGAGACCAGAAATTCTAAATAGACAGCAACACACTTTTTATCAGCTAGAGCCTGCCTGCATAAGATAAGAATTTGGCAGTCCATGTAGTGACTCTCCCAATCATCTTTTCTAGAAGTGATTGGCATTGCCCTATAGATAATCTTTTAGAGCTTAAAGGCACTCCTAAGTATCTAAAGGGTAATGAACTAACTGTAAAGCCCAATTCTTGCAAGATTGCTTGTTGAACCTCCTGTTCCACCCCACCAATATAGATGCTGCTCTTTTCTTGATTAGCTATTAGGCCAGAGGCCTTAGAGAACAGTTGGAAGCTCTCAAATAGTATCTTAGCCGACCCTACATCTCCTCTACAAAAAAGAAGGAGGTCGTCTGCAAATCCTAATTGTATGAGCACCATTTTCTCACATCTGGGGTGGAAGTTGAAATCAGGAATATGTTTGAGTGATTTGAGGATTCTACTTCGGTACTCCATGGCAAGTACAAACAGGAAAGGTGATAATGGATCTCCCTGTCTCACTCCTCTCTTAGCATCAAATGGGGGAGTAGGATTTTCATTAATCACAATAGAATAGGATATTGTTGTAACACATCTCATGATCCATCTAACAAAAATTCCAGGGAACTGCAAACATCTGAGAACTTGTTCTAGGTACACCTACTCTACAGAATCATAGGCTTTTTGCATGTCTATTTTAATCATACTTATAGGTGATACCCCTTTCCTCCCATAACCCTTCACTAGTTCATGGCTTAAGATTATATTATCATTTATCACCCTGCCAGGAACAAATGTTGCTTGTCCACTATCAATAATACTATCCATCACCCCCTGTAGTCTAGTTGTTAACATCTTGGAAATGATCTTATAAAGGGTTGTACAATAAGATATAGGTCTCTATTGTTTAATGGATGTGGGATTTTTGGTTTTCCGTATTAAAGTAACTGATGTGCAATTTATGGGTTTGTATAGTTCAGCTGTTTCAAAAAAGTGCAGTACAATATGATTTACCTCCTGACCTATTGTTGGCCATAATTTCTTGAAGAATGGTGAGTTAAATCCATCTACTTCAGGGGCCTTCATATCATCAATTCCTTTTAGTGCTTGGTACACATCCTCAGCCGTAAATGGCCTGATTAGGTTGAGTTGTTGCTCTCTTGTCAGTTTTGGCCCATTATCCATCATGTCTGGTTGAAGAGCTGGTAGGCATGTACTGGATGAGCCTAGTAGAGTCTTATAGAATCCTAGAATTTCTTGCTCAATAGTAGCATCAGTTGTAACTATGGTACCATCTTCTGATGTCAGAGTCAGTATTTGATTCTGTGCTTTCCTATTCTTGGTACTTGCAAAAAAATATGCAGTGTTAGAGTCTCCCCCTTTCAGCCATTGTATTATGGATTTTTGTCTATATATACTTTCCTCTATGTTGCTCCATTTCTCCAGCAGTGCCTTCTGTTCTTTTTCTTTATCAAACAGATCTGGATTGTGCTGATAGTTTCTCATTTGTATTTGTAAATTCTGCAGTTCAGTCCTGGCCTTCTTGATCTTGTCTGTTACCCCTAAAAATTCATTTGTATTCAAATTCTTTAGAGTTTTCTTCACCTCTTTCAATTTGTTCTAGACCCCTTTCATAGTTGTAGCAGGTTGTGTCCCCCATCCCTCACTAATAGGTCTTGGAAACTCTAGGTGTTCTGCTAAGCAATTGAAAAATCTGAATGGTTTTGCCCTCTTACATTCTGGATTCCCTAGTCCTAAGCTGAGAGGTGAATGGTCTGAAAAGGCTGGATTCATTATATTGATTGCTAATGGAGGCAGGTGTATCAGCCAATATGTATTGACCAATGCCCTATCTATTCTGCTTAAAACAAGATTATTTGTCCATGTAAAATCTGTCCCACTAGTCTGTAGCTCAGTCACTCTTGTACCAGTCAAAAATTCTCTAAAGTCTCTGATCTCATTATGTTGAACCCCATTTCCTTGTATTCTGTCTTCAATGTGCAGGATTGCATTGAAGTCTCCCATTAGGAGCCACGGTGTCTGTGTTCTAGCATCAATATCTTTGAGTTCAGCCCATAGTGTTTGTCTATCTAGTATAGTATGCAGTCCATATATTGCTGCAAATGTGAATTGTAAACCAGTCCTAGGGCACTTAATCTCCATTAATATTACTTGCTCAGATGTGGAGATTTTGGTTCCTTGCACCTGCCTAGGGTCCCAGAGGACCCATATTCTACCTTTGTTCCTTGGTGTTGCATTTGTCATCCACTCCCAACCTGGGGCAAATTTATTGATAGTTTTCCTGGCCTTATGTTCATGGGTTCGATGCTCTATAATAGCCAGCACAGTAACCTTATTCTTCTTTATATACTCATTTAGCTCCATTTGCTTATACACTTTATTTATACCCCTTACATTCCAGGTTACAATCTTCATTTAGATATTGGGGGAAATGTTTCCTGATACTTCTTACCACTCGTACCACCTACCTCAAAACTGTTGTTCTGGTTTGGTATTTGCTTATTCGCATTGGTTTTAGGAGGACTTAGCACCTGGAAAGCATTATCTGTAGGGACTGCTTCATTAACTTGTTGAGCTTTGTTAGGTGATGTTCCTCTAGCAACCTTTCACCCTTCTTGTTGTGTATTATTTGTAGATTTTGTACCCATGTACTGTTGCTACCTTTTCCCCCTATTACCTTGGTATTGACCTCTGGTTTCCGGTGGGTATATATTATCCTAATTCTTCCATGCTCGGTGAGGTCTGTTGTATCTAGCTTTCTGCACTAGGCCTGCTGGTTGTGTTGGTTTTGCTACGGGTATTGCTTGTGTTTTAGTAGCACAGTTATGACCTATTTGAATGCACTTTTCACAAAATTCAGGCTCCCAGTCATACTCTAGCACCTGATCAATAAGCCCCTCCTGTGGTACTTTAACATTGATTTGCTTTGGTAGTGGTTTAGTAACATCCATGTCTACTAATACTCGGGCATATGACACTCTAGCTACCTTTGAAGTGCAATCATCAACATAAATTAGTGTCCCCAAGCCACTACTAATTTTACTCAGTGATTTCTTACCCAACACACTTAAGGCAAGTTAGGATATCTTACCCATATTGGCACTATTCTCGGCGTTTCCTCTTTGAGATGAAATTTTTGGTCCCATGGTTTCATGACAACCGGTCGGTTGTTGATCGTTCCTGGTCCAGCTAACAGCACTTTATCTCTATCCTCCATATTTTGAAATCGAATGATGAAGTAATCATCATTATGGTAGTAAATTTGGGGTTTTCTTTGTAAATTGCCCTTGGCTATTCAAATGTTGTTCAACAGCTCCAATTGTTGGTGAGTTACCTAGTACATAGAGGATTAGTGCACACTTCCACTTCTCGTATTTCTCTTCAATATCCTCTTCCTCCAATGTTATAATTGTTTGCCCTTCCTGTATTGTTGGTGCGATGTAGCTAAGGCTGACCCCTTTTGGTGCTAATTTGTTTCCAGATACAACATTCGCCCATGTTTGCTGCTCCTTAGTGTTAGAGTTCGTCTCTGCAATTTTTGGCACAGATGGGTTAGGGGTTTGTTTCTCTACTGCTCCATACTCTAGATCTTTAGTTCCCTCACTTACTGTTATATCCCGTATCTTGAACAACGGGACAACTTGTGTGAATTATGAGGAACTAGGGACAAGGCTATCCCGAGAGACGTTCGTTTGTTTTAAAGGCTTAAATTGTGTATGATTTCAATGTCTCGAAAATGTTAAAAGAACACTTGGAGGAATTTTCCATTTTTAGTAAGTGGGCTATTTTGGGAAAGTTGAAAATTCAAAAAAAAAAAAGAAAGAAGAGGGCAAGGTGGCCGGCCACTTCATAGTGGGCCATGGCCACATAGAGCATGTGGGGAATTGTATAAGATGACTTAGTCATCTTCAACACTTAGCCAAAAATTTCTAGAGAAATCAAGAAACCAAAGAGGAGAAAAAAAAGGGCCTATTCGGCCATAAGAGAGAAAAAGCAAGACCAAATTTCCTCCATAAAAAAAATAGTTTCTTCATGCAAACCTACTAATTCAAGGGTGCTAAGTAACGTGGAGTTGTTGTTTCGGACGATAGTTTGCTCGTTTTTTCTATCTCCCAACTTTGGACAAGTTGAGAAGTTGTGAAGGAAGGTAAGTTTAATCTTGTGTTTCATGTGTTATGCATGGTCTATATGTGTTGTTGTATGCTAAAATGGAAGAAATTTATGATAGAAATCAAGTTGGAGTTGAAGTCGTGTAGGTGGGTTTGGCCGTCCATATGCATGTTGTGTTGGAAGTAAGGTATTAACTCTAATTAGCATGTTTTAATGGTTGTAGAGTGAAGAAAGGAATAAAAATCATTTTTGTGGGTGGACATGGTGTTGGCCGTATGCCTCCCCTTAGTGCAATTGTGAATTAACAAATCGTCGTTAGCGTTTTAATTGTTGTCGTTACGGATTTTATAATGAGAAATGCAAGTTTAACGACTTAGAATAATGTTATGTTGGTTAAGAGATGATTTGGGAGTTTATGCAAATTTTATGTTATTTTCGCATTTACGAATATTGCATTGTTAGTGTGTGGCTTAATGGTATAAATCATGAATTTGGAAGATAAGAATGCATTTGATGTTGTTCTTGGGCTTGGGGACCAATTCGGGTACAATGGAACAATATTTGGGTTGTTGGAAATATTGTATGGATTGCTTAAAGTGATCTTGTATATGGTTTGAATGAGTTTGGATTGGTAATCGAATATGTAAACGTTGATATTAGTTTGGTCGTAAGTAGTTGAAGAAAGTATATTATGAATGTTGTTGAAGTTATGTAGAAAGAGCTATTAATGTTAGAATACACTTTTGAATTGATTGTTGATGTTGTAGCTTGGTTGTTGGGTTGGTTGTTGTTGAAACGAGCCGAGTTGAATCTCGGGGATGTTATATGTATAGGGGAGATGCTGCTTATTTGTTATAGAACAACATTGGTTAAGCTTGGAAATTGTAAGTCTCATGAATAGTAACTGGTCAATGTGACCATTTGCAGATTTTTGGCGAAACGGGAAGTGAATTTGGAAAGGCGTAAGAAGCCAATAAGGTATGTAAAGCTTCACCTTTTGTTCTCTTGGCATGTCCTAGGCATAATAGGATTGGATATGAGCCTCGGGGACGACTCTACTCCTAGAAATCCGAGCTCGAATTTGGCCCTTTTCCATTTAATAGAACTGAACTAAGAAATTCATGTTTTGTTCAAAAGATCGTTTAAACATTTAATGCTTGTCCAAATGAAATTAGATGGCCTTGACTCCTTCGTACATGACTCCATCAGGCCTAATGATCATAATTTGGGTATGCCGCCTCAACTTGACCGAGGTGGGCCCACGTATTCCGAGATTTCCTTATGGTGCACTGTTGATGTACTTAAGCGAAACTTAAAGAAAGCTCCTGGTTAATTATTTGTTATGTGTATATGATTACATGAGTACTATACGTGATACTTATATGATTTATTCACCGAGTCCCGAAAGGGCCGGTACGACCGAGTCCCGAAAGGGCGGGTACGAGTATACGATGATGTGATTATTCACCGAGTCCCGAAAGGGCCGGGTACGACCGAGTCCCTCATAAAGGGCCGGGTACGGTACGCATGCGACATTTCCGAGTCCCTCGCTAGAGGGCAGGTACGGTATGTATATATATGATATTATGACATGACACGGACATATATGACACACGATTTAAGGCAAGTCTTTCGATTCTCCGTCTTCGATTTGGGTTGATACTATATTTGTTCCGTGAACCTGACCCTAGTTATGATCTGTTTTGCATTCTATGCTTTACATATTCGTACATTTTCCGTGCGGCTTTTTTCTTTCTTCGAGTACGTTTCGTGCCGCGCAGTGCCGATACACGTTTGAGCGAGCCGCCGGCTTAGGTTCCCCGTTCCGGCTATCTTGAAGAGCTCCTTGCCGGAGCCGGATTTTGGTACGGCCTTTTGTTACATTTGTGTATATTTGTTCGGGGTACGGGGCCCTCGTCCCGTCATATGACTTTGTTACTACGTGTGGGGTACGTAGACATGTACGTAGGTGTGGCGATACACATGTCTGTACTATATGCACGTATTGTATGTTTGGGCGGTTTATTCGCACGCGGCGAACCTTGTCGGCTCGCCTATATATGTATATATGGACATGTTGGCCGGTGTGGCCTTTGTTGGTATTTTACGTGTGCGGAGTAAATTTTGGTTAGTAAGAAAAACGAGGAGAAACTCGCCCAAATAGAACGCGATTTTTTTCTAAATGCCGAGTTACTATCTTTGGCTTTTGGTACGTACGGGTGCCCAGTTCGGGCACTAGTCACGGCCTACGGGGTTGGGTCGTGACACTTACTCTATTTTCGTTGTTTAACACCCCATTGGGATCTAGTTGGATGGATACCAAAGTTTTGTTGCACCTTTGCCGTCTCTGTCTTTTCCATGTCAGCAGCTACCACGACCTTCATATTTCCTAGATCTGTACCCCCTTCCTTTTGATTAGCTTTCTTTGTTATACTCAGGGTGTTATGTGTTGAGCCCCCTTTGTTTGAATTTCCACCAGGTGATTTCACTAGGGTTTCCTTTGCTTTTAGCTCGACCAGTTGTTTCGCTTCCATCGCCATCAGTTTGTCAGCATTTCGAGGTTTGCCTTTCCCCATTCCGACCGCCGGTGCACGTTAGAATTCACTGCTAACGAGTGCCGAGAGCAACGAAGAGAGAGAAATTGTCGGAATTTTTTCGCATCAGTGATAAAATAAAAATCTAAACTAACTAGCACATTAATAATCAAAAATTAAGCATAATACATAAATAAGCAAATACCAACTTAAACTAATCGAACAGACTATACAAATATCAAAGGCACTAAAAAAAGTGTAATGAAAGGAAAGCACATTACTTCTTTCTTGTGCAGCATTGATCGAGAATGAACTTGGATGGCTTCCTCGCTCCTTAATCTCAGTACTCAGCCACAAAACAAGAAGAAAAAAAAGATTTAAAAACTTAAACTTAACTTTAATAGTTAAACATCTCAGCAATATGCTAAAATCCTAGGTAATTCAAGTTTTATGTGAATATATGTGATATTTGATGTTCAGGTCTATCCAAAGTGTGAATTGGGTGTTCTTTATATAGCACCCCAAAAATCTGAGAAATCCTAACCCAACTCGATGTGGGACTTTTACAAAACTTTGAGATGAAGCCTTTGTTCCAACATTCAAAGGTCACGATTTACTCGCACAAACATATCATAGGTCAGAATCGACCCAGAATCAAGTCAATCCATCTGGTTCCATATGAACCAATGAGAACTCGATATGCAAATCACATGCAAACAAAAGCAATTAAAGATTTTTAGCGTTTGAGACTATTGTTGTGTTTGAGATCGTTGTAAAGCAGAAAGGTAAGAAAAGAAGATGTTAATACCTTGTTTGGGTTAGGATATGGCGGATTTGGTTAAGAAATGGCGCATAATATAAATAAGCAATAAATGCTCTTGCCATTCTCAGCCATGCTGAGTCAACACCACGCATTGAGCGCCCACAATTTTGCCATTTCCATCCTGTAACGTCGAAGAGAACGAAAAGGGAGCGGTAGCGGCTAGGGTTTGCCCCTCCTCTTCCGCGTTTGAAACAAAATGAGACCTTTAGGATCTGTTTAGGTTGTTGTTTATATGAGAAGGGTTGGGTCGGGTCTGGCCTTATTGGGCTGGACTCGACTCAACTTTTAAAAGGAAAAGGGGCTAATATACCTATATACACACGGTATAGATGTATACCCATGTATATCTGGGTATATGTTGTGTATATATACAGGACAACTTAAGTAAATAGCCGTAATTTAAAAACCAGTTAATCGACTCTTTAGTCGTAATTGATTAATTATCCAATCAACACAATAAAGGCATGGCTAGTTATGCAATAAGTCACATATTTGCAATTATGGCCTTAATTGAACCTAGACCATGAAATGGCTATTTCAATTAGAGCCATACTTAATCTAATTAACTAATTCACAACTAATTTTGCACAAATGGCCTTGATTGATTTAAACCATGAAATTGACTATTTCAATCATGGCCGTTATTAACTAACAATTGATTATTTCAATTGCAGCCACAATTAATCACCATGGTAAACAATTTATAGAATTTAAGCATAATTAAACATGTAGTTAATTATGATTAATTCCAGTAAATTGTATAAATGCACATTGATTTACGCAAAATTAAGAGTTGAGGGGTAAAATGATTAATTTATTTAATTAATTAGATTTCTTGAATAAAACGGAGTAAAATGCTTGCTAATTGATTTTCTTGGTAATTTTAACAATTACACAAATAATTTAAATTATCTAGACTAAAATTTAGCAAAATGTTTGATATTAATTATGGCAAAATGTAACTTATGAAAATTATTTGATTTGTAGAAAAAGTACATATTTAACTCTGTTTAACATCCAAGAACTCTGAGTAATTAAAATAAATTATGGGAGGTCAAAAATTAGGTGTCAACAATGGGCAGTTTAGCTCGGTTGATTGCTACAGAGCGTCATTTGGCTATAGAGGTTCAGACTTTGGCTAACAGTTTTGTGAGACTTGATATTTCAGAACCCGACAGGGTTCTAGCTTATGTTGAGGCGAGGTCGTCTCTTTTGGAGCAGATTAAGGCACAACGGTTCGAGGATATGAAGTTGTGCAAGATTTGTGATAAGGTTTTGAGTGGTGAGGCCAATAAGTCCATGCTTGATGATGAAGGTGTATTGAAGATTAAGGGGAATGTTTGCGTTCCTCGTGTGGGTGGTTTGATTTGAATGATATTAGAGGAGGCTCACAATTCAAGATACTCATTGATTCGGGTTCTACAAAGATGTATCGTGATTTGAGGCAGCACTACTGGTGGAGTAGGATGAAAAGGGACATCGCGAATTTTGTTGCTCAGTGTTTGAGTTGCCAGCAGGTTAAGTATGAGCACTAGAGACCTGGTGGTGTGCTTCAGAGGATGCCCACTCCCGAGTGGAAGTGGGAGAGGATAGCCATGGATTTTGTAGTAGGTCTTCCGAAGACCTTGGGAAAGTTTGATTCGGTTTACGTTATTGTGGATAGGCTGACTAAGTCTGCACATTTCATTTTGGTTCAGGTGACTTATACTGCAGATAAGTTGGCTAGGATTTACATCTGAGTGATTATTCGATTGCATGGGATTCCTATTTCCATTGTTTCAGATCGAGGCCTTCAGTCTACTTCCCATTTCTAGAAGACTTTACAAAAGGAGTTGGGTACTCAGTTAGACCTTAGCACTGCTTTTCACCCACAGACAAATGGTCAGTCCGACAGGACTATTCAGGTGCTTGAGGATATGTTGAGAGCATGTGTGATTGATGTCGGTAGTCATTAGGACCAGTTCTTACCGTTAGTAGAGTTCGCGTACAACAATAACTATTATTCGAGTATTGATATGGCACCATTCGAGGATTTATATGGTAGGAGATGTCATTCTCCAATTGGGTGGTTTGATGTTTTCGAGGTGAGACCTTAGGGTGCTGATTTGTTGAGAGAGTCCATAGACAAAGTGAAGCTGATTCAGGAAAAGCTTCTGGCAGCCCAGAGTAGACAGAAAGAGTATGCAGACCGAAAGGTTTGAGATTTGGAGTTTATGGATGGTGAGCAGGTTCTGTTGTAGGTGTCACCCATGAAGGGTGTCATGCGATTTGGGAAGAAGGGCAAGTTGAGCCCGAGATTCATTGGCCTATTTGAGATTCTTCGTCGTATTGCCATTGAGACTTATAAGTTAGCTTTGCCACCAGGACTGTCAGGTGTTCATCCAATATTTCATGTTTTCATGCTGAAGAAGTACCATACAGACAGTTCTTATATCATTCGCTGGGACTCGGTATTGTTTGATGAGAATCTGTCCTATGAGGAAGAGTCGATAGCGATCTTGGATAGGCAAGTGAGAAAGTTGAGATCGAAAGAGATAGTTTTCGTTAAGGTGCAATGGAAGCATCGTCAATTGAGGAGGCTACATGGGAGATCGAGTCTAATATGCGTACCAGATATCCCTGGTTATTCTTGACTTAGGTACTTTTCCTTCGTTTCCTTCCTTTGTCGTTCGAGCACGAACATTTGTTTGAGCATGAGCAGTTGTTTAATTGATATCTGATGTAACGACCCGTTTCGTCCTTATTGCACTTTTGACCCATTTACCCCCGTTAGCCCTTTTTCAAGTCTCGGTAGTATGATTTTGACCCACGTGGATGGGTGGCACGGTTCTCGAGGCAATCGAATGAGTCTTAGTGTGATTTGAGAAAACTAGAGCTTTAAAGTGAAAAAGGTTTGACCCATAGTTGACTGCTGGGTAAACGGACCTTTTTCAGAATTCCATCGATGCCATGAGGTCTGGAGGGTCGATTATGACTTGGTGGGATATTCGATTCGGTTCCCAAGGCACTCAGGACCGTTTTTTACCATTGGTTGGAAAATTTATTTTGGTCGCTTGGGGGTTGACCCAATCAAATAGACCTCCGTTTAAAATTTGGAGTGCACCGGTGAGTTCGTAGCATGTTTTTACATATGGTTGCTTGTCCAGTTTGTATTCGGGAGGTCTCGGATGGATGTCGGGATTTTGGGTTGAAACTTAGTAAAAACTAAATAAGATTTTGGTTTTCTGATCTCACACCTCCACAAGAGGGTTTCCACCTATGCGGGTTCGCCTAAGCGGGTTTTGGCCCACAGACGCGAAGAGTTGAGTCATTAATTAGGTCCGCCTCAGTGGACGATTACCTGCTGAGGTAAGATTGCGTAAGTAAAACTGGGTCCGCGGAAGCGAGAACCATAAACATTTATATTTCCCATTTCGAACCACTTCTTCCCCATTCACCAAATTGAAACCCTAAGAGTTCTAAGGGCTATTTGAGGAGCATTTGGAGTAGAATCATCTTTGAGTAAGTTCCCTTGACCTTGTTTTATGTTTATTTACTTTCAAAGCTAGAATCTATGATGGAATGAATAGGATTAGTTGGGGAAGATGGGTTTATAAACACTATTGTTGATATTTGAATCTTAAGCTATGGATATGGGTTTATTTGATGAATCTTGCTATTCTAATCATGGAATCTTGTGGACTAGTAGATATTAAGCTTGAATCTCTATTTTATTTAAGGAATTGATTATGGAAAGTTAGCGTTTTATCCTAAATTGGGGATTTTTTGATCTAATGATATAATTGTTGGTTTATCAAGTCTAATTAGAAATTAGGGAGTAGTATTGAACTTCTAGAACATTGGGTTACCATTTCCAATCTTGTATTTCTCATTTTGCCCTTGTGGGCTTGAATTTCCTTTTAAAGTTGGTTTTCGATTCGAACGAATTTGTAGCAATATGGGTATCGTTAGTCTTCGTTTCTAACTTAGATTTCGATAATGACTAGACTTTGAGTATTCGGAGACTCTTCGGAAGGGCAAAGCTCACATTTGACGGTTCGTGGCACCAGCTCGTCATTGAGGTAGGTTACGGCTTACATTTCAGTTATACTCCAATTACTGGAGCATATGTAGGCATTAGATATTGATAGGGAAAGCAGGTTAGGTCTTCGAGTATGATGTTGGGATGGATACTTTTAGGTTGGTTGTTGATATGTGATTATGTGGGCTTGTCGCTATCATTGATATGATGGGCTTGTTGCCCTATTGTTATGTTGTGATATATGTTTCATTCATCTCTCTCTTGTTATGTCACTTATCATCGGAAAAGGAAAGGATAATGAAATGTGATGTGTGCTTACGAAAAGACACGAATGAGATCTTCTTATGGTTTACTGTGGATATTGATATCATGCATAACATACATTCCCATTCCATATGATACAGTGGTATGAACGATGACTTGGTATTGATGATAATTAGCGAGAAAGCAAACATCCGAGGTCTTTGTTAGATTATGAAAGAGATATGCGAGTCTATAATCCAAGATTGCTATCGGAGCAGAATGTGTGCTCGTGATCCGAGGTCATTACCTGAGTAAGAGAGTATCCGTTGCCCAAAGTGTCTTGCCGGGATCGAGGGTGTACATGGACTTTACGGATCCTCCACGGGTCATGACTATCGAGACGTGGAGGATTTCCATTGTAGCATGTGTGTACGGTGATATACAGATGGCCAGTGCATTGCATTGCATTTCATATGCACTAATTTACTTAATTCATTCATTCATATCATTGATTCTTCTTATGGCATTTATATCATTGTTCTTGGAATGTGTTGTGATACATACTTGATTGCTTGCATGCCTACCTTTTGATTTCTTTCTTCATATATATGTGAACTAATTGTTGCGGGCCTATGATACCTACCGGTACATAGTGTTTGTACTGATACTACCTTGTTGTACTCTTTTCTGAGTGCAGAGTTAATAGCAGGTTCCTCTTCTGTACCTTATGGGTGATCTCGAGGCGCATCTTTTGAGTTTCCTGGGTGAGCACTTGATGGATCCGCAGTGTGGAGATTCTTCTATGCTTACTAGTGTAACAACCCGTTCGATCGTGTTGATGTTTTTAATAATTCTTTCCTTTGTAGAATTCCTCCATACTTTCATTACGCGTAGCTAACTTATGGGAAGCAAATGATAAGTCATTCGGTGCTTTGGGTAAGATTCTCGATATGAGTTTGAGAACTAAATTCCTACATGTTCGAGTTGTTCGGTTTATGTCGTACCTACTTCAAAAATTCCACGTGATCAGAGATTTGAAAGACTAGATAGGATTAATTGAAGTCTCGCATCGACGAGACTAGTCAAGTAGTGGAGCATCTGTGGCGGCGCGAAAGGGTCTGTTCCTGCGGAACCCAAATCAGAGTAATGAGTTCGCAGAAGCGAACAAGCTGTCTGCCCCGGCGTGTCCACACCTGCAAAAGTAGTGCGTAGAAGCGCAAATCGCTGAATCAGACCTAGAATAAATATCCAACATCGTACATGCTCACTCAATTTGGACATTTCTGATTTGGGAACTCGACCTAGAGCCATTTGGAGGGTAGACAAAAAGACCTTGCTATAGTAAGTCCCTATTTCCCTTATTTGATTTTATAATGTTCTTCTAGAAGGCTTTAATGGTGGTTTTATTGATAAGGAAAAAGGGTGTGGCTACCCACTTCATGGAACCCAAAATCCCTTTTCATGTCTCCCTAAATGCACTTAGTGGGTGGTAATAAATTGAATACTTCTTGAATGTATTGGATTCCATAAAAGTTTGGGTAAACTAATTTAGAAGCTCAAAATCCCCATTTTACCCTTCTGTGCCCAAAAGTCCCAAGTTGGAGGGGTTGGGTAGTTATAAATCTCGAACCTTTATTGGATAACATGAGAATTTTATGACTCATATGTGCGTATGTAATCCTTGTTGAGCAGGTTGGAATCCATTCGGAGATTTGGCGAAGAAACGAGAAGATTTTGAAAAACTAGGCTTCAATTCAAGGCAAGTTGAGACTATGTACCTTATTTGTGCATGTGGGTGGTCTAAAATGAATCTAATAAGAGGGACATGGGGGTAATTAAGGGGGTTTCAATACATGTGAGGTGACAAGCACTTGTATCGGATACCGGTTATCATGATAAGGGTATTTTGCGCAATTTAAATTGTATAGTTGGTTTGAATTCCATGCTTTGAGCACTAGCTGATAGATTAGTACGATCCTTTGGATATGTGATTGAGGTCCGAAGCCCGTACTTTGTGTCGCTTTATATTGTCTGTCTTGTTGTTGTGTGCATATCACTCATATATCCTCGTTGAAATGAAAAAGAAGTTAAAAAGGTGAAACCTCTAGAAGAATGAGAACTTAAGGATGGAATGTTCATTCTTATGATATACTTGTTCTTGACTTGATGTATGCCATATTCATGCCTTATATGTGTTCATGCATACGATTTAAGGATATGATTGTGAGTCCGATGGGATCTAGTTCCGGACGAGTGATGATGCTTTAGCGCGTTCCGTTGACAACTAGGCCCGGTCAGCTAAGTGACAGGTTAATGAGACATGCTATGTGGCAACCGTGATCCTAGGATTTACCAAAGCGGTGGTATATGGGCCTCATGAGCCTTCCATGGGTCATGATTTCGTTGACATTCGAACGTGTGTATACCGGGATGAGAAACAAAGGCCTTGCATCGCATTTATTCATTTCATATGATGTGTTGTTGTTGGTATTCGTGTTGACATTGCATTAATTTGATATCTCTCTGTTATGTGAGCTGAATTGGTTAGTAGATGGCTATCCTACGCACGAATTAGTGGAACACAATTATGTGCGTTAAATGAGATTTGGTCTTCCGAATCGCCTTAAATTATGCCAGAAGACTTGGTAAATTCTTGGGATTAGAAGCTTTATTAGGCTTATGAATTGCCATTCCTTATAATCGATTAGAATTGATTAGTAACAACAGATTGTATATGCTAAACTCGTGGTAGTTCCAACTAAGTCTAAATGGTAACACTAAGCTTTGGAAGAGTTAAGTATGATTGAGTTGAGTTATGTAGATTTGATATCTCTTATGGTATTTATTGTACTAATCATGGTTAAATGAAGCGGTAAGTAATGTCGGCCAGCCCTCGTCTCCGTATCATTTAGGGTCGGTCGACGATGCTGCTGAGTATTGTTGTTTTTGTACTCACGCTACACTTGCTGCATCTTTTTATGGTGCAGGTTTGACTTGTGTTTGGGTCCGACGTTCAGATGTGATTTGGATTCCGCGCAAGAGCTTCAGGGTGAGCTAATGATACAGCATGTGGCCCTCAAAATTCTCCTCTATTATATTTATTTTATCATGTCTAATTCCTACCTAGACAGTTATAGTATTAAGATGTTAAATGCTTAGGAAATTCTGTAGTGCTCAAGTACACTTATGACCAGGTTTTGGGGTAATGTTTAGTTTTCTTAAGTTTCGCTTTCTTATATAATTTCTATTAACTTCGATATGGTTAATAAAAGGGGATTATGGTTTTACTCTGATTTTAAATTGATTGATTGTTGTTTGGGTTTTGGTTTGCCTATCGGTGGGAAGGTATAGACACCATCATGACCTTGAAATTTGGGTCATGACAAATTGATATCAGAGCCCTAGGTTCACCGTTCTTATGTGTACAAGAGCAATGTCTAATAGGGTCTTGCGGATTGGTAAGTAGACGTCTGTACCCATCCACGAGAGGCTATAGGGTATCTAGGAAAATTTCATTCTTTCACTCCTTTCTTACTATTTGAATTCGAGTGGTATCTCGAAAATTCGATTAGTATCAGGTTAATTGGTGTTCCAAATTAGTGTGTATGTGTGTTATGTTAAGTTGGAAGGTGTTAGGACGAGTTTCGGACATCGTGTGGAAGAAAATTTGGTTCAGTTAATGTTCTGGTTTCAGAGATCCGCTTCGGCGAAGGCAGGCTCGTGCCTGCGAAGGCGGCTCCTGTGAGTGTTGTCCGCCTATGCATAGTCGTTCCTGCGGGAAGTTGTTCGCAGAAGCAGATATGATAAACCCTCAGCCGTCTCGCAGAAGCAAGAGATTTCCCGCCACAGCAAGTGCGCACCCGCTAAAGATAGCCCATTCTGCCCGAAAATGATTGGCGAAGCTTGTGAGTTACGCAATCATTTCACACAACTTCTCACAAAAACAACAATAAAATCCTGTTAAGCAAATTCCTAACATAAATAGCCCAACGAGGGCACAAGTTTAACTACATAAAGGGCCCAACAAGGGCATGAAACATCCAAAACAAGCATCTAAAAAGAGAGCAACATTGTCATAAACATCCATCCAAACCAAAGGAATAAAGTCTAAAAAGAGGGGCACGGGTAAGGGAAGATCACTCATAGGGAGCTGAGCTCTCGGCCTCATAGTCATCATCGTCACCGTTACCGGCAGCACCATCTCCAGCAGTCTGGGCATCATCATATTGGGTCAAGAAGGAGTACCTCTCATCATCCTGAGAGTCCTTGACCTGAATCTTCTTTGATGGGTTAGCCCATTTGTAAATGGCCTTGATCCCTCTCCACATCTTGACCAAGAACTTCTAAGTCTTTTTGTTTTTGGTCTTCTCCGTATCAAAATCCTTCCAGAGGGCATTATGAGCTTGGACCATATCAGTATAGGCCTTCTCCAATATCTTCACCAACATCGCTATTGTCTTGCAAGAGTCTACTTGAGTTTTCTGGGCATCTAAAAATTTCTTCAAATTCTCACCTGATAGCTCACTGGGTCTGGCATCTGAAGGTCCCTTGGGAATATGAGAAACCAAGTCATGGATAGCCTGAAACTGGGAACTGAATGCTCCAAACGGCCCCTCAGGCTGGGGAGGAGAACTACTACAGCCACAAACTTTCACCTTTCTCTTCTTACAACCGCACCACCCGGTCCTTTAATCTTGCATGGATGAAAAGGGGGATTAGGATTCACCAAGCGATCATTAGGAGCGCGATCAACACCAGCAACCTTGCACAACTCAGTAATCAAGGAGGTAAACATCAAACTAGGACCACCCTGTAGCATGAACTCCTTCAATTACCAAATAATGTGATGACCAACGTTCACCTCGACCCCATCTACAATGCAGGCAATAATCAGAGCACAAGGATATTCACCCCTTCACCACACAACTTGTCTACTAACCAGCGCCTATTACCGCAAACATCCTTCCTTATCATTGGTGTTATATCCCGCATTTCGTACGTGAAAATATTGTGAGAAAGTTGCGGGAAGTTAGAGGTAAGGCTATTCTCCGATTTTGTTTTAACGCGCAAGTCGCTTGTAAATATTATGGGCATGGAATATTGAGGGCAAATGCGGAATTTGGAAGTTTCTATTAGTTCATGAATTTTGGAAAAAGCTAATGTGGTTGTGGGTCCCACTTGTGTTGTGGCCACTTGTTGTAAGACATACAATTAAACATGTGTTCATTTTATGTTTTGATGGACAAACACATGTTGTGGACAAGGATGACAAGTCAAGACTTCATCCTTTGGCATTTGGAGAATTCTAGAAATTTGAAGAAAATTTTGGAGGAAAAAAAAAAAAAAAAAAAAAAAGAAGAAGAAAGGGAGGGCACATGACCGGCCATAGGCTTGGCCATGTGCATGGTCATGTGCAATATTAGTATATATATATGACTTATTAGTCATAAATTTCATGAGAATTCTAGAGAAATTGAGAGAGGAAGAAAGAAAGAAAGGAGGAGAAAAACAACCATGGCCATTCGGCCATGGTCTCTAAATTTTGCCCCCTTAAGTTTTTTTTCCTAAAAAATTATTTTCTTGACGTATTCCTACTAATTTAAGGGTCCTCTACAACGTGGTATGCTCGTTGAAGCAAGAGAATCATCCGTTGTTGAAAAATCGTCACCTTAGCTAAGTTGGAAGGTTGTGAAGAAAGGTAAGAATCAATGGTGTTTTGTGTGTTATAAAGGTTGTATGTATGTTGTAGTACGCTAAAACAAAGGAAATTCATGAAATATAGTAAGTTGGAATTGAGACCACATGTGTGGAATTTGGCCGTGTGAAGCATGTATGTGTTGTGTTATGTTTATGTGTTGAATTAAGGTCTAGTTAGTATGGTGTGATCACGGTAGGGTGAAGAATGAATGGGAATCATCCATATGTATATATATATATTGTGTGTGGCCGTGAGCTTGTGTGTGTATGGCGTAGGAAAATATGAACCAACTTTATGTAATGTAATTTGATAGTTGTGGTTGTTGTAATGTGTGGAAATGGACAAAAATCATGAAAGTTGTGGGTTGGTGGTGGTGGCGAAAATGAGTGGTGTTGTTTGGCAAGGAATGAACAAATTTTTATTTAGTGTAATTTGGTTGTTATGTTGTGAATTATGTAATGAAAATGAAGGTGTTGGGTGAGATAAGTTGAAGTCGGGGTCGGTTGTAAGCTAATGTAGAAGTTGGCATATTGACAATGTAGTTTCTTATATTTACATGAATTGTTGGAAGTGTTCTTGAACCATGTTTGAAAGGTTTTGGATTGTTACTTGGGTATGCGATCGTTGGCATTAGTTCGGGTACATGTGGTTGAATTAAATAGCATTGAATATGGAAATGTGTCTTGGGTCGGTTGTTGGTATTGTTGTTGATAGTCTGGCCGGGTTGAATTCCCGGATTGCTATTGATGTTGATTTGGGCCGAGCCATATTCTCGGGATGGTGCATTTACAGGGGAGGTCTTTGCCGAAATTCGGCGAGACGAGAACAAATTCAAGATTGGAACTTCAAGCCTTATGAATGGTAACTGGTAAACATGACCAAATCGCAGATTTTGGCGAACTTCGGACGGGGAGTTGGAGTAGCGTAAGCGGCAGAAAAGGTATGTAAGGCTTACCCTTTCTTTCTTTGGCATGTCCTAGATATAATAAGCTTGAATACGTGCTTCGGGGATCACTCTAAATCTAGAAATCCGAGATTGAATTTAGTTACTATTCATTCAATAGAATTGAACTAATTAGTTTACACTTTAGTGCAAGAAATGGTTAAGCGTCCGTAACCTTTGGAAACGAAAGTGGAATGTTTTGAAATCTTCAAGGATGACCTAATAGGACATAATGACCACGTTTTTAGGTCGTTAGCCGACTTGACTCGAGGTGGGACCACACCCCTCAAGACGAGTGTATAGTATTATTTGCCTTAATTCCGTTCGTTAAACAATGGAAATTTTGGACTAATGATTTGAGTTTGCTATAAGTATCCGGTAACCCCGATATGGGTATTCGATTAGACTACTCGATATAGACGCTCCGATAAGAGTAAGTTTGATATGAATATTCTGATATAAGCAGTCCGTCGTAAATGTTCTGAAGATAGAAAATCCGACATAAGTATGCAACATAAGAGTGATATATAAGCATTGGATATAAGTAAGTTGATATGAATACTCCCTGTAAGTCTTAATGTTCTCCATACACGACCTCGGATCGCTTGGAAAGTCCGAAGAGGTTTACGTATGTTAAATGCTTATAACTCTCCGATGCTAACCGGAAGAACCCGAGACTTGTTACGAATCTTCGGATGTTAATAAGCGTATGTATTCGTCGAGTCCGATTTCATATGCATATGTTTACGCACTACGCACGCTCGTGCGCGACTCGATGTATCTTTCAACGAGTCCGGGCCGGGGCATGTTATGATCTCGTGTGTACGTCACGATACGATTCGATTCGGCCGAGTCCGGGCCGGGACATGTTCTCGTGCGCACTTTTTCGCATTATTCACCGAGTCCCTCGTACTTGCGGGCGGGACACGTTATCTGTAGCGTGATTATGATGAGATGTTGTGGGGAAGGTGGCCGGATGGCGCATGATTATTATTCACCGAGACCCGCAAAAGAGTAGGCGGGACACGTTATGTACATATGATTCGGTATGCATGATTTTATCTACCGAGTCCCTTAATAAAGGGTCGGGGACACGTTGTTTGCATATATGACATCGATTACGCTATACATGATCCTATTCACCGAGTCCCTCATCGAAGGGCGGGACACGTCATGCACATATGAGATTTATGATTTTGACATGCATTCGTATTCTCGTCCGACATATGTCATCTTTCGAGCCTTACGTACGTTCGTACTCGTCCGATGTATGTCGGTATACGCACGATTTGTATGTTACGTATTTCGTCCGTTATATGATATCATCCGGGCACTAAAACGTTCTGCATTTGATTTTTGATATACGACATCATACGAACATTACGTACGTTTGATATTCCGTTCGATATATGATCTCGTACGAATGTTACGTACGTCCCGTGCTCCGTCCGACGTGTGACATCACCGGCGCTACGTATCTTCTACCTCTTCGGACATGCGGTCGTGAACGCAAAGTAAGCATTTTAGGTACTTTGGTTGACCATTTATTTTTCTGTACACTTTGTCTTATGAAACAGGTATGTATGAGTTGTGTCTGAAAGGTAGGTGTCTGGTACTCGGAGTTATATGTATTTACTTGATAGTTCCGTCTGTTTCGATTATAATTTTGTTTATTTGTATTGCATGCCTTACGTACTCGACATTTTTCCGTACCGACCCCTTTCTTCGGGGTCGCGTTTCATGCCGCGGTACTCCCGGATGGCGATGTGATTATGGAAGACGTTCCGGCAGAGATGGCAAGCTCCATCTTCCCACCGAGACTTCCGAGTCGAGTCTGTCCCCGATTTGTTTACGGATCCGTGTTAGAGACTTTGCGAACGGCGTTGTGGGTATGGTATGTCCGTCCGTCGGCTCCATCGGCCTGACATGTCGATTTGTGTTATGTAATAAATTGTGTACAATTCTGATTTTGTCAAATTTGAAAGCTTCATTATGTATTTGATGATTATTCAGTTTAGAGATTTGAAAATTTTTTTATGGGTGCAATAGGAGTCTGTGGGTTCGCTCGGCTCCGGATGTGGGGTCGGGTGCCCATCACGTCCCATCGGAATTGGGGCGTGACAATTGGCTCAGTAGAATGATTGGGCAAGTTATAAATAGCATTGATCTCTTATGTTCGAAACCTCACCATTTTTCCCCTTACCAGAACTTCAGGATTTTCAAAATTTACTTCGGGCAAGTTCGCATAGAATTCGTAAACCCACTGTTCATTGGCTTGACAAGGGGGAGTAGAGAAGCAATCCCAATGATTGGCCATCAGGCGAGTGTAGAATTCCGAAAGATGCTCGGGAACCCCGTCCATAGTAAATCCTCCCTCATTCAATAGTTTCTTTGCAAGCATGTTAGAGAAGTAATGCGTTTGGCAATCCAGCGACATGAATTTCTCAGTATCATAATCAGGCTCCTCATTTTCCTCCTCGATTTCATTGTGAACCTCCACATTTTCATCAACATGTCCGGCTATTATAATGATTTGAGACCCATAAGAACCATGAATTAAATTAGTTCGACATTATAGAGGTGTTCTATAATTCATAAAACTGCTATTCACCCAAAGAAATCAGAAAACGGGCCCCGAAAGAGCCCGATGCAAGCTCATTGCCTGTAGAAACTTCTGCAGCCTCTCATCCCTGCAAAACCTTTCTCGCAGGTACGGATACGCACCAGCGAAGGAGTCCCCGCCTCAACAAAGTTTTCCCAAAAATAGAAAGTTCGTAGCAGCACATATTTCATGCAGAGGCGAGAACTAACCTGCGCATCTTTCACTTAGAAGCGAAGTCGCACTTGCAAACCCGGGAAGAGCGAACAGTCATCTTTTTCACAGAAACCCTAACTGGCAAAAAAAAAAATTGAAGTTCTAAACATGGATTCGGGTCCAATCAAGCTATTCTACTCCTAAATTATGGTTGGTTGTAAGCATGCATGGATAGAAAACATGATTTCAGATGTGATTAAGCAAGAAGAATCCCTACACTACCAACACACAAAACCCACCATTAACAAACCCACCCAAGGCAATATCCACTACAATTAGACAGAAATTTCAAGTCAAATACCTTACCTCAACTACGAAGAGCAAGTTTACGAAGCCAAAAACCAAGTCCTAATGCAATCTCCATTGATTTCCCAAAACCCACAATGTTCAAGCAAATTTCTTCACAATCTCACAACCCAAAGCGAGATTCACAGTAGAGAACTAGTATATAACTTCTTGCAACCAATTTAGAGTACAAAAAGAGTCTTATCTTGCAAAGATTTAGGAGATTTGTGTTGATTTGAAGAAAACCCTCTTCCTTAAATTTTGACCCAAATTATGACCCCTTGGTAGAACATTTTTTATTCTGGGGTGAGGGGAGATGATAAAGGAGTTTTTGTGGGCAGTAAGGAGTATCCAAATGGTTTGGGATTGTGGGGAAGGGAATGGGATCATTTGGGAGTAGTCTTGTAGGGGGAAAGGTTTTGAAAACGTCCTCATATTCAATTTTTCCACTGCCCATCTTCTCGCGTCGGAGAACATTAACCTGCACCTGCGCATCCACTTAAGCGAGTCCTAGTCCGCCCCTGCGAACATTTTACTCGTGTAGTGTACCTTGCGCCCACGGACCTCGTCATGCCTCAGCGACCTTGCCTCGGCGAGGATAATCGCGCAGCTGCGGAGTCCTTCTATTCAATTAGATGTGCGCCCCTGTGCACCTACTCACAGAGGGCATTTAATTATTAGTCACTCTTTATTTTTTTATTTTAGTATAGGCGACTCAAGTTTTAATTATTAGGTAGAGGTGATAATTTTCTATTAGTGATTAAGGGGTTTTGAAGTTGCCCAAAAATTTCTATTTTGACACTTTAACCCTCAACTTTATTTTTAATACTTTGCACTTAAGTTTTATTTTTAACACTTTGACTCACCCTCGCCCAGACCTCGTCCCCGACCCCTTGCCCCCACCCCCTCCCCGCCCCCCCCGACCCCACCCCACCCCAGCCAAAATTTTTTTCACCCCTCTCCTCCTTCCAACCACCTAACCCCCACCCCGCCCCCCCCCCAAAAAATTAATTTTTTTTATTTGTTTTTTCACCCCCTCCTCCTCCTCCTCGCAACCCTCCCCCCCCGCCCCCACCCCCCTCCCTCCCGCCCCGCCCCCACCCCACCCCACCAATTTTTTTTTTTTTTTTTATTTTTGTTTCACCCCCCTCCTCCTCCCAACCGCCTAACCCCCACCCCGCCCCCACCCCCAAAAAAAATTAATTTTTTTTAATTTTCTTTATTTGTTTTTCACCCCCTCCTCCTCCTCCTCGCAACCCTCCCCCCACCCCCACCCCCACCCCCCTCCAAAAAAAAATAAATTTTCATTTTATTTTTTCACCCCCCCCCCCCTCTCCTCCTCCTCGCAACTCTCCCCCACCCCCCACCAACCCCCAAAAAAAATTTAAAAAAAGTTTTAATTTTTTCTTACTAGTCTCCACTCCTCTTCCCATCCCCCCCCCCCCCCCCCCCAAAACTATTAAAAAAAATTGATATTTTTTTTTATTTTTTCACCAGCCCCCCTCCTCCTACCACCCCTCACTACCCCCCCTCCCAAAATTGCTTTTTTAAAATAAGTTTTGAAAAGTTTTTTTTTTGCAGCACCCCCCTCCCGCACTCAAAAAGAATATTGAAAATAAATTTTGATTTTTTTTTTTTGGGTTTAGGAAAAGTTTGGATAAAATTCAGGTTGTTGTTGTAGTGTGTTTGTAGTGAAATAGATGGTTTTTCTGTTGTTGTCTTGGTATGGTTCAGGGTTTAGGAAAAGATATCCAATAGATTTTTCTGTTCTTGTCCTGGTATTTATCTGGTTATGTTTATAGAAGATATCCAACAGATTTATAGTTGTTGCAACAAGTTCTACACTTGTGGCAACAAGTAGATAATCTGTTACAACAACTACAAATCTGTTGGATATAGCTTCAGTTATTTGGTTCTGTTTGTAGAAAATATCCAACAGATTTGTAGTTGTTGTCCAAGGCAAAATGCTCTATAGTTGTTAATTGCACTGTGTTATAATAATAGTTATTTGTTGAAACTTTATGACATTTTAATGTTATTCTTTTTTAGAATGTTAATTTCTGTTCTTGGTGCTTGTGAACTTGGTTTATATGATATGTTAATTGTGTTCAAATCACAAATGTGTGTGTTGTTAATAAATTGCTGAACAGTTTTCAGCTAGCAATGAATCTGTTGCTACAGCTCTGTAACTTGTTGGGTTTTATCCAACAAGTAACAGGACTTGTTGCAACAACTAGCAACTAGTGTTTTATCCAACTGCTAAAAGATTTTCAGCAAATAAGCAATCTGTTGCAACAACTAACAGGCCTTGTTGCAGCAACTAAGTTACATGTTGGGGTTTTTCCAACAAGTGGAGTGACTTTTTAAAGTTGGTAACTTGTTGTGTTTTATCCAACAAGAGTAAGGACTTGTTCAACAACTATGTCTTTTGTTTGATACTACACTTGTTGCAACAGATATTACACTTGTTGCAACAGATATTACAGTTGTTGCAACGGATACTACTTGATTCACCCATATTTAGTGATCAACAAAGGGAATCAATGACATTTAGTGATAAACAAAGAAAATCAATGATAAGTAGTGATCAATATATAATACTTAATCAATTTGATGGTAATTTGAGTCGTGAATATGCACTAAATCCAATGATCATTAGAGTGAATTGATGTGAACTACTTGATTCACCCATATTTAGTGATAAGCAAATGAAATCAACGATATTTAGTGATCAATATATAATACTTAATCAATTTGATAGTATTTTGAGTCGTGAAAGATGATCTACTAAGTCGTAAGATGCACTAAATCGAGTGATTATTATAGTGAATTGATGTGAACTACTTGATTCACTCATATTTAGTGATAAACAAATGAAATCAACGATATTTAGTAATCAATATATAATACTTAATCAATTTGATAGTATTTTGAGTCAGGAAAGATGATCTACTAAGTCAGTATGCACTAAAATGAGTGATTATTAGAGTGAATTGATGTGAACTACTTGATTCACTCATATCTAGTGTTAAACAAATGAAATCAACGATATATATATATCTACTAACATCCTTAATGGATTAGATAGTAATTTCATGGATTAGATGGGCAATTCTAAGTGTATTCTTAGAATGTATATTACAAATTGTCAGACGTATACCACGCTTGTTACAAAGGATACTAGGCTTGTTCCAACAGATACTACGCTTGTTCCTAAAGATACTACAGTTGTTCCAACAGATACTACACTTGCTGCAACAAATACTACACTTGTTGCAACAGATACTACTTGGTTCACCCATATTTAGTGATCAATAAAGGGAATCAACCATGTTTAGTGATAAATAATGGAAATCAACCATATTTAGTGATAAACAATGGAGATCAACCATATTTATTGATCAATATATATACTTAAGCAATTTGATGGTGTTTTGGGTCGTGATAGATGATCAACTAAGTCCAAGACGCACTAAACGGAGTGATCATGGGAGTGAATTGATGGGAACTACTTGATTCACCCATATTTAGTGATAAACAATGGAAATCAACCATATTTATTGATCAATATATATACTTAAGCAATTTGATGGTGTTTTGGGTCAGATAGATAATCAACTAAGTCCAGTACGCACTAAACGGAGTGATCATGGGAGTGAATTGATGGGAACTACTTGATTCACCCATATTTAGTGATAAACAATGGAAATCAACCATATTTATTGATCAATATCTATACTTAAGCAATTTGTTGGTGTTTTGGGTGAGTGATAGATAATCAACTAAGTCCAATACGCATTAAACGGAGTGATCATGGAGTGAATTGATATGAACTACTTGATTCACCCATATTTAGTGATAAACAATGAAAATCAACCATATTTATTGATCAATATATATACTTAAGTAATTTGATAGTGTTTTGGGTCAGGATAGATGATCAACTAAGTCCAATATGCACTAAATGGAGTGATCATTGGAGTGAATTGGTGTGAACTACTTGATTCACCCATATTTAGTGATAAACAATGGAAATCAACTATATTTAGTGATCAATATATATATCTACTAAAATCATTAGTAATTTGTTGCAACTTCTTCCACAACTGTATGATCTGTTACATTAGTAACTTATTTAAATAGATTAGTTACTTGTTGAACGGATTAGTAACTTGTTGAAACATTAGTAATTTGTTGCAACTTCTTCCACAACTGTACTATCTGTTGCAACAGATTAATAACTTGTTTAAATAGATTAGTTACTTGTTGGAACGGATTAGTAACTTGTTGAAACAGATTAGTAATTTGTTGCAACTTCTTCAACAATTGTAAGATCTGTTGCAATCATTTAGGCAATTTGTCTAAAGAGATTAGTAACTTATTTAAACAGATTAGCAATATCGTGAATATGTTGCAATAATGGAGGAGTTGTTGCAACATATGAGTAAGTTGTTGCAATATATGAGATACCTACCGCAACATATGAGTAAGTTGTTGCAACATATGAGATACCTGCTGCAACATATGAGTAAGTTGTTGCAATAATTCAAACAAGGTGATTAATCAGGTAAACAATTAGTCAACTTGCTTAAACAACTGATCCATCTGTTGAAACAGATTAGTAACTTGTTGCAACTTCTTCAACAAGTGTATGATCTGTTGCAACAATTAACTCATCTGTTCCAACATATTTTTTAGTTTTTACAATAATTTAAGCAATTTTTTGATTTTTTCTAACAAGGTGAGTAATTTGTTGTAACAACTAAGCAACTAAGCAAACAAGCAATTCTACTATATGCATCTATTGCAACAATTAGTAAGCAAAATAAATAAGTTCATAAACAAAAATTGTTCAACAGCCACCTTGGCTCCAAATACCACAACTAATCAAAATAAATAAGTTCATAAACATCATTCACAAATAACATAAAGGACAAAATATTTATAATTATTTATGAAAAACTACTATTATACATATAAATAATTATAAAATTTATGTACATAATTTATTGGTTTGGTTCGGTTATTTATTCGATTATTTTTTAATAGAACCATAACCAAACTAAAATATTATCGGTTTTTAAAATTTAAAACCAAACCAAACCAAACCGAACCAAATGTCTATTTTTTTTATTTGGTTTAGTTAAATTTTCGGTTTGGTTTGGTTTTGGTTTTAACCAAAACCGTGAACAACCCTAGTTGCAACAACTAAAAATCTGGTTGGATATTTTCTACAAATGTGAACCAAATAACTGAAGCTATGTCCAACAGATTTGTAGTTGTTGCAACAGATTGTCTACTTGTTGCAACAAGTATAGAACTTGTTGCAACAACTACAAATCTGTTGGATATCTTCTACAAATGTAACCAAATAATCGAAGCTATGTCCAACAGTGATTTGTAGTTGTTGTAACAGATTGTCTACTTGTTGCAACAAGTGTAGAGCTTATTGCAACAACTACAAATCATTGATATCTTCTACAAGTAAAAACAAATAACTAAAGCTATGTCCAAGATTAGTAGTTGTTGCAATGTATTGTCTACTTGTTACAACAAGTGTAGAACTTGTTGCAACAACTAAAAATCTATGGATATTTTCTACAAACAGAACTAAATAACTAAAGCTATGTCCAACAGATTTATAGTTGTTGCAACAGATTGTCTACTTGTTGCCACAAGTGTAGAACTTGTTGCAACAAGTGTAGAACTTGTTGCAACAACTACAAATCTGTTGGATATCTTCTATAGACAGAACCAGATAAATACCAGGACAAGAACAAAAAAAACCATATGTTGGATATCTTTTCCTAAACCCTGAACCATACCAGGACAACAACAGAAAAACCTTCTATTTCACTACAAACACACAACAACAACAACCTGGATTTTATCCAAATTTTTTCTAAACCCAAAAAAAAAAAAAAAAATACAAAACTTCCTTTCAAGATATTTTTTTGGATTGGGGGGGGGGGGGGGATTTTTTTTTTAAAAAAAAAATTAATTTTTTCCGATGGTTGGGGGAAGTAAGAAACCAAAAAAAAAAAAAAAAAAAAAAAAAATTCAAAACTTCTTTTCGAGAAAAATCATTTATTTTTAGGGGGAGGGAGGGGGGAGGGTGGTGCAAAATAAATAAATTTTTGAAAAACTTTTTGGGAGGTCGGGGGGTGCAAAAAAACAAAAAGAAAATCTTTTCAAAAATTTTTTTTTTTTTTTGGGGGGGGGGGGGAGGGGAGGGGGCAGGGTTGGCAGGAGGAGAAAGGGGGTGAAAAAATAAATAAAGAAAATCAAAAAATAAAATTTAAAAATTTGGTGGGGGAGGGGTGGGGCCGGTAAAAAAAAATCAAATTTGTTTTTTTAATTTTTTTCGGGGGGGGGGGGGGGGGGTGAAAAAAACAAATAAAGAAAATCAAAATTTAAAAAAAAAATTGGGGAGTGGGGATGGGGGCGGGGGAGGAGGAGGGGGGGGGGTGAAAAAGCAAATTAAAAAAAATTAAAAAAAAATTTTAAAAAAAATATTTTTTGGGGGGAAGGGGGGAAGTAGGGGGCTATGAAAAAACAAAAAAAAAAATTAAAACTTAAAAAAAATTGTGGGGGGGGGGGGGAGGGGTGGAAGGAGGAGGGAGGCTAGTGAAAAACCAAATAAAAAATATCAAAACTTTTTTTTAAAAAAAAAAATTGGGGGGTGGGGTGGGTGGGGGGAGGGGGGAGAGGTGGGACCGGTGACAAAGTAAATAAAAATATCAAAACTTTAAAAAAAAAAAAAAAATTGGAGGGGGGTGGGTGTGGGGCTGGGGAGGAGTGAGGAGGATGCGGCGGGGGCTAGTGGGTTTTTTTTTTGATTAAGTTGGGATCTTTTTGTATTTTATAAAAGATTAAGAAGTTTTAAAAATACACTTTGAACCTCAATTATCTTAATCCCATATTTAAATGGGTTTTGAGATAAAATGGTCCCCACAAGTCACCTATACTAATTTCATAACTAAAAAGTCACCTTTAGTTAATTCTTCCTACTCACACCTCGACGCGTTCGCTCCTACGAATCCTCGTGCGCCGTTGCGGTCATAGGATAAAATTTTCTATGAAGTCTCGACGAAAGAACAGTTCGATTTCCATTATTAACACTCGTGGAATGATGTGAATTACAATGCATTTTCAGTATGAAAGAAGGAGTTTGAGGCATCATTAATTACATAACCATCGTGAGACGAGTTTCCGTTATTAGTGTTGACATTCAATTTTAGCCCTGCACATTTCAAATTAACTAGTCAAACTTCTTGAATTTCAAACAGAGTAAAATATGTATTCATAAAAGTCAAAAAATATTTTCTAAATAGTTTTTGGTGTTATTTTTGCCATTTTCATTTGGCGAAATACCCTAATATATATGACGTATATTTTACATGTATTTGTAAGTATATAATGTATATTTTACATGTAATTGTAAGTATTAATTATGTTCAAAATAAGTGTTTAATTTAGTACTTATTTCAACTTGTCTATTTAAAGTCATGGAGGGTTATGATTAAAGTTTTTTCGGCTATATTTTAAGAAGGAATTGGCTAGTACTTAAAGTTAATATATGACCATGTTTTACCTCTCAAAACAGATCCTAATCAGCCCAATTCACCCCATAACTCAGCCCAACAGAAAAAACCCGCTCCAGCCCACTCCTCTTTAATTTCCCAAAAGACCAAATCTACCCCTCATTTTTTCTGACACAACAACCAAACAAAACCCTAGCAGCCTCAAGCACCAGCGAGCTCCAGCTCATCGAAAGCCATTTCCGGCAAAGATTCGGTAGTCTTTTGATGAGTATAGCCTTTCCTCGCCCATTTTGAGCAAACATTTCAATATTTTTTGTCATCTTCTCATAGATTCAAACGGTAAAACGCTCCACCTCTTCCTTTTCATTTCTTTTCGATTTTTTTTTCTTTGCCAGAACACAAATTTAAACTTTGAATCCGGACTCCAAATGAATGATTTCGAATCCGAAATTTACAACAGCCCCACATGGCCTATTTGTTCAAACCCTAGGTTTGGGGCTTCTATAAATAGAACCCCAATTCCTCATTCAAGAAAAAAAAAGACGGTTTTTTGACCCCTCAAAATCTGAACTTTCGAAATCGACGGTTGGTACCCCAAAATCTCTGAAATTTCCAATTGCACAACTTCTAAGTTGAGTTGTTTTTTAATTGTTGGATAAAGTTAAATATTTTCGCTTTTGTTCTCTAAATTCATGTGGTGAAATTGATCCTCAACTCTCGTCTCCTCATTCGCTGCTCCGCAACAGGTAATTCTCCCTTCCCTTTTTAGTTTCTTCAGTTTTTCTGTTTTCAGTTTTCCTATTTTATTGAATGTTTCCAGTTGTGCTTTTACTTTTACTCCCAGTTCTGTGTTTGCTTTATTAAAAAATATGTTGTTGGTTTAGTATGGTTGAGTTTTTGTTTAGAGATTATTTTTACCTATTAGTGCAATATGTATGTTAAGCCTGTTTGTTTATTTAAGTACTCTAGGGGTGAAAATGTGTCCTGGTGTATGTTCGAGTTTGCTCGCTTGTTTCTAGATCTAGTTCAGTTAGAATTAAGGAGAATTATTCAGTGCTTTGGATCCAGATTATAGAATTAAATGTTGATAAAATACTTCTACCTTTTTTTCTTTTCTTTTCTTGGCTGATGTAATAGTACCATCGAGTGTTCAAGCATCCCCCTCTGTTTCGTCCTATTTGTTGTCCTTTTTATACTTTCAAACATGTTTAGATACTTCAAAACTCTATTTATGAGTCCATGGTTTGATGTCGGTTGCTTGATATCTATTAAGGCCCTTTAAATTCGATTTCACTTGTTGACATATGCTAGTATGAGCTTTTTGTTTTTTTCCTCTCTTCTTAGCTTAGCATTTTCCTTCAGTAATGTTTTTGCATTCTCATTGAATAAATATGAAAGTTTTCTGTAAAATGGTTGCTTCTTTCCAGAATACATAGCCTAACTTGTTTTGTTTGCTTAAGAATGTTCCATTTGGTAAAATAGTTCTCATCCTCAAAATGTAGTCCTAATCTATTTCATTTTGGCATGACAAATGAGTTTAAATGTTTACATCCTCAACTTCAAATCTGTCTAAATCATTGATAATTGTCGTAGTTAAAAGCCTGTCAGCCCCTTTGTTGTTGTTGTTGTAGTCATGAGGTGTCCTAGTAATACATTCATGCCTTTTAAGAAAATGTGTGTAACTACATAACTTTATCCTAAGCTCATCACCCCTTTGGGATAAGTATTGATTCGAGCTGCTATGTGACAGAATGTTTTCCTTTAATATGTTTGGCCATTTCTTATTCTTAACCTGAGATTAAATATCCCTAAAGACTTTTGTTTCATTCATTCTAATTTGGTTCATTACATGTTTGGTGGAAGTTTCTTTTTTACTTGTTCAAACTTTAAAAAGTTGTTTGTCCTAAACTGAGTAGTTTAGTTTAATGTGCTAAAGTTTATGGAATCCAGTTAAATCTACTTTCTTCGACCTGCTTAGTTATGATCTTAGTTGGGTAGTTCAAAAGTAGAGGAGGATAGTAGTTTATTTAAGTTTTGAACTATTGACTTGCTTGGCATACTTCGAATTAATCTGCTACTTGTCCCGAACTATTCACCAATTTAGAAATAACCAAATCCATTTATTTACTTGAATGTTTCTTGAGTATCCGACTCAGTACTAGTTCAATTTGGTTCATCTTTATGTTGTGATAATGAATTTTTTAGTTGACGGATTTTCAAAAGGCTCAAATGCTATTTCAGTTTCACTGTTTTCGGTGTGAAACCTCATAAATGTAGTAGTCTACTGATGGTTTTTATTTTCTTGTTGGTATGTTAGTAGTTTTAGTTTGAATGACTTTCTTGTTTCACCTTTAATGTGTTGAGTTGGTTCGAATATTGACGTAGTCTGCAAAATACATTTCATCAAATGAATGTTTGAATTTTAGTTTAGGCATCCAGGAATTGGGTTTGTTTGGCTAAGAGTGTTGTATGATTGGATATTAAGTGATAACATCTCCTTGAGTTTTTCTCTTCGTTTTGCTCTCAGCGCTCGTTAGAAGTGAACACTAACGTGAATCCGCGGCCGAAATGGGGAAAGGCCGACCTCGGAACGCTGACAAGCTGATGGCGATGGATGTGAAACGACTTGCAGAGCTAAAAGAAAAGGAAACCCTATTGAAATCACCTGGTGGAAGTTCAAACACAGGGGGTCAACATAGAACACCCCGATTGGAACAAAGAAAGCTAATAAAGAAAAAGGGGTACAGATCTAGGAAATATGGAGGTAGTGGTGGAAGCTACTGAAACGAACAAGACAGAGACGGCAACGGTGCAGCAGGCAGCAGTGGTAACCACCCAACCAGACCCCAATGTAGAGGTAAACAACGAAAGTGGAGTAAGTGAGGGTACTAAAGGTATAGAGGAGGGAGGAGTGGAGAAACAAAACCATAACCCATCTGAACCAAAAATTGCAGGGGCGAGCTCTAACCCTAAGGAGCCGCAAACATGGGTGAATGTTGTATTTGGAAACAAATTAGCATAAAAAAAAGTCAGCCTTAGCTACATTGCACCAACAATATAGAAAGGGCAAACAATTGTAACATTGGATGAAGAGGATATTGAAGAGGAATACGAGAAGTGGAAGTGTGCACTAATTCTCTAAGTACTGGGTAATTCACCAACAATTGAAGCTGTTGAACGATATTTGAGTAACCACGGGCAGTTTCTAGCGAAACCCCAAATTTACTACCATAATAATGATTACTTCATCATTCGATTTCAAAATATGGAGGATAGAGATAGAGTGTTGCTGGCTAGACCAGGTACGATCAACAACCGTCTGGTCGTCGTGAAACCATGGGACCAAAAATTTTGACTCCAAGAGGAAACGATAAGAACAGTGCCGATATAGGTAAGATTTCCTAACTTGCCTTTAGTGTGTTAGGGTAAGAAAGCACTGAGTAAAATTAGTAATGGCTTGGGGACACCAATCTATGCTGATGATTACACTTCAAATGTAGCTAGAGTGTCATATGCACAAGTATTGGTGGACATGGATGTTACTAAACCACCACCAAAGCAAATCCAAGTTAAAATACCACGGGAGGGACTTATTGATCAGGTGATAGAGTACGATTCGGAACCTAAAATTTGTGAAAAGTGCATTCAAATAGGTCATAACTGTGCTACTAAAACACAAGCAGTACCCGTAGCAAAACCAACACGTCCAGTGGCTCCAGTGCATAAAGCTAGATAAAATAGACCCCAACAAGCATGGAAGAATAAGGAAAATGTATACCCACTGGAAACCAGAGCTCAATATCAAGGTGGTAGGGGGAAAAGGTAGCAGCAGTACATGGATGCAAAATCTACAAATAATACACAATAAGAAGGGTGGAAGGTTGCTAGAGGAACGTCACCTAACAAAGCTTAGCAAGTTGATGAAATAGTCCCAACAGGTAATGCATTCGAGGTGCTAAGTCCTACTAGAACTAATGAGAAGGCAAATAAGCAAATAACAAACCAGAACAACAGTTTTGAGGTGGGTGGTACAAGTGGTAAGGAGTATCAGGAAGCTTTTCCCCTAATATCTAAATGAAGATCATAACTTGGAATGTAAGGGGTATGAATAAAGTGTATAAGCAAATGGAGCTAAAAGAGTTTATAAAGAAGAATAATGTTACTGTGCTGGCTATCATAGAGCATAGAACTCATGAACATAAGGCCAGGAAAACTATCAATAAAGTTGCCCCAGGTTGGGAGTGGATAACAAATGCAACACTAAGGAACAAAGGTAGAATATGGGTTCTTTGGGACCCTAGTCATGTGCAAGGAACCAAAATCTCAACATCTGAGCAAGTAATACTAATGGAGATTAAGTGCCCTAGGATTGGTTTACAATTCACATTTGCAGCAATATATGGACTGCATACTATACTAGACAGACAAACATTATGGGCTGAACTCAAAGATATTGATGCTAGAACACAGACACCATGGCTTTAAGTGGGGAGATTTCAATGCAATCCCGCATATCAAGACATTTAATACAAGGAAATGGGGTCAAAGATAATGAGATTAGAGACTTTAGAGAATTTTTTACTAATACAGGACTGACTGAACTGCATTCGAGTGGGAGAGATTTTACATGAACCAATATTCATGTCTTAAACAGAATAGATAGGGCATTGGTCAATACACACTGGATGATATAGCTGCCTCCATTAGCAGTCCATATAATGGATCTATTTTTGCGTACCATTCACCTCTCGCTTGAGACTTGGGAATCCAGAAAGTAAAAGGGCAAAACCATTCGTGTTTTTCAATTGCTTAGCAGTAACATCCGCAGTTTCAAAGAGTCGTCAATGAGGGACGGGGACACAACCGCTACAACTATGAAAGGGTCCGGAACAAATTGAAAGAGGTGAAGAAAACTCTGAAGACTTTGAATACAAATGAATTTTTAGGGGTGACAGACAAGATCAAGGAGGCCAGGACTGAACTACAGAATTTACAACTACAAATGAGGAACCATCAGCACAATCCAGATCTGTTTGATAAAGAAAAAGAATAGAAGGCACTACTGGAGAACTGGAGCAACATAGAGGAGTGTATATATTGGCAAAAATCCAGGATATAATGGCTGAAAGGGGGTGACTCTAACACTGCCTATTTTTTTGCAAGTGTCAAGAACAGGAAAGCACATAATTAAATAATGACTCTAACATCAGAGGATGGTACCATAGTTACAACTGATGCTGCTATTGAGCAAGAAATCTTGGGATTCTATAAGACTTTACTAGGCTTATCCAGTACATGCTTACTAGCTATTTACCTAGACATGATGGATAATGGGCCAAAACTGACAAGAGAGCAACAACTCAACATAATCAGGCCATTTACAGCTGAGGATGTGTACCAAGCACTAAAAGGAATTGATGATATGAAGGCCCCTGGAGTAGATGGATTTAACTCACTATTCTTTAAGAAATCATGACCAACAATAGGACAAGAGGTAACTCATACTGTACTGCACTTTTTTGAAACATCTAAAATATACAAGCCCATAAACTGCACATCAGTCACTTTAATACCCAAAACCAAAAACCCCATATCCATTAAACAATATAGACCTATATCTTGCTGTACAACCCTTTATAAGATCATTTCCAAGGTCTTAACAACTAGACTACGGGGGGTGATGGATAGTATTATTGATAGTGGACAAGCAGCATTTGTGCCTAGTAGGGTGATAAATGATAATATAATCTTATAATATAATATTAAGTCATGAACTAGTGAAGTGTTATGGGAGGAAAGGAGTATCACCTAGATGTATGATCAAAATAGACATGCAAAAGCCTATGATTCTGTAGAGTGGGTGTACCTAGAACAAGTTCTCAGTTGTTTGCAGTTTCCTTGTAGTTTCCTAGAATTTTTGTTAGATGGATCATGAGATGTGTTACAACAGTGTCATATTCTATTGTGATTAATGGAAATTCTGCTCCCCCATTTGATGCTAAAAGAGGGGTGAGACAAGGAGATCCATTATCACCATTCCTGTTTATAATTGCCATGGAGTACCTGAGTAGAATCCTCAAATCACTCAAACACATTCCTGATTTCAACTTCCATCCCAGATGTGAGAAAATGGACCCAATACAATTAGGATTTGCAAATGACCTCCTTTTTTGTAGAGGAGATGTGGGGTCTGCTAAGGTACTATTTGAATGCTTCCAATTGTTTTCTAAGGCTTCTGGCCTGATAGCTAATCAAGGAAAGAGTAGCATCTACTTTGGTGGGGTGGAACAGGAGGATCAACAGGCAAACTTACAGGAATTGGGCTTTACAGTTGGCTCATTACCCTTTAGATACTTAGGAGTGCCTTTAAGCTCTAAAAGATTATCTATAGGGCAATGCCAACCACTCATAGAGAAGATGATTGGGAGGGTCACTACATGGATTGCCAAATTCTTATCTTATGCAGGTAGGCTCCAGCTGATAAATAGTGTGTTACTGTCTATTCTACTTCGGTCACAAATTTTCGTAATATCAAGAAGATTATTCAGCAAATTGAAGTAGTTTGCAGAAAATTTCTCGTGGACAGTGGAGTACCGAGGCCTCAAAAAAAGCACCGGTTGCTTGGGAAACACTCGCTTGCCTCCGATGTACACCTGGGACTGAATATAACAGACATTACCACATGGAATAAAGCTGCTATCTTGAAGCATCTATGGAATTTATACGTGAAGAAAGACAAACTTTGGATTAAATGGGTACACTCCTACTACATTAAGAGTAATGACATTTGGGACACAGTTGCACCATAGGCTTCATGGATTATAAGGAAAATTCTGAAAGCACAAAAATACTTGGAGGGGACTGGATGCACAAAACAAGGTTTCTTGAACCAAAAAGATTTCTCTATCAGAAGAATGTATCACAAGATGAGGGGTGACTACCCAAAGATTCAGTGGAGGAAGTTGATTTGTAACAACCAAGGCTGCCCAAGATGGATATTCATTATGTACCTTGCTCGACGAGCAGATTGGCAACTAAGGACAAAGCCGATCAAGTGGGCAATTGATTGCCCAACTTGTGCACTCGTGAATCAAGCCCGTAAAAACATGCCTCACCTATTTTTCACATGCCCTTATGTTGCAGTATATGGCATAAACTTCTGCAATGGCAAAAGGTCAATCGACCAGTGCTGGACTGGAATCAGGAAATGATATGGATAAGAAGACATGCTAATGGTAACAGTGCTAAGGCTGAAGTATACAGGATGACTCAAGTTGGATGCATATACCAAGAAAGGAATTTGAGAATCTTCCAAAACAAGAGGAGAGCAGCTGATGTGGTGGTCAAAACAATCATTCAAGATGTGTATTGCAAAGGAGGGAAGAAGCCTAGCTTAGTAAAAATACTACAAGAACTGAATTATTATCCTTAACTGTAGGTGATGAATGTTGAACCAGTGATGTCTTGATTTGCTTATTGTGTTTTGTTGCACTAGAAGTTGGGGCATATGTCCAACTCTAGAGGGTTTGGAATGACTGTATAAATATTTTCTCCCTGGTAATACAATATTTAGTTACCAAAAAACAAAAAAAAACATTTCTTTGACATCACTGTATGTTAATTGGATTACTAATTTCCTTTACTTTATTTTTATGCATGAAACCCTACTAAGTACGAATCCACCAGACTCAGCTCTTTAGTATTTTTCATTGGGCCCGAGGCCCAACATAACATCTCTCCTCTCGAGTTAGCCCAATAACAGTAGCAGCAGCAGAACCAAAGCAGTAGCGGATATGAGCTAAGCCCACTTAACTAAATTATTTTTTTTCACTTTATTTCATCTTTGTGTGTTTGTTGATTTGTAACAGTAGCAGCAGTGGAACCAAATCAGTAGCGGATATGGGCTAAAAGCCCACTTAGCTAAATTTATTTTCTTCACTTTATTTCATCTTTGTGTATTTGTTGATTTGTATTAAATGACTAACTTCACTTTGTTTTACTTTCTTAATCCAGATGTTTATCCCTAGGCAGAGATGTGAACATTGTCGCTAAAATGATTGAATGTTGTTCTTACGATATTTTATCACTCGCAATACTTTATAAATCAAAATAGGCTAAAACTTTCAAAAGGATAAATTGATGGGATTTTCATAAAATGATTTATATGTTGGTTAAAGTTGCAATTTGTTAAGTTTGAATGGTCCAGGACATTGAAGTCCGGCATAAAACATTTTTTTTCTGAAATGGTTGAAAGAATTTCAAATCAAAAGTGTTTCACGCCTATTTTAGGTGATTAAGGCCCAAATACGTTTTTTTTAGCACAAAGTTTTATCTGAAGGGCCAAACACTTATTGTTAAGTAACGTAAAGATTTGTATATCTTTTGAGTTAAAAACAATTGAGTTCAATAGCGGATTAAGAAGTTGAGTATAATTACAATTCAAAGTCTTGATAAACCGTGCACATTTTGAAGAGATTCAGTCCTTCATAATTAGTCTAATTGCAGAACTAATTCATTAATTAAATTAAAGATATGATAGATGTGCTAAAAATGATTTTCAAAAGTAAAACACATCTAAAGCTCATTTTCTAAATAAAATATACATATTTTTTTTCTAAATTACTATCCATGAATATGCATCTTTCAAACTTTATATAACTCCTATTTAAACACATTTTACAAACAAGATATACAAATTTTTAGCCATAAACTATTAGATCCGTAGGTAAACTGCATTGGGCGGATCCTTAATATCGAGGTGCTTAAAACATTCTTCGGGAGATCACTAGAACTCTTACCCGTTCTCTGAATTTTATTTAAAGGTTTTAAAAAATTGACAGTTAAATTGGTTTCTTAATTCCCATTCAATAAATTAGGTGGCGACTCTATTTTTTCACAACAAAGAGCCAAAGTTATGAGAACCTTTTATGCACGAGCCTAAACATGGACCGTAACAGATGGCGACTCTGCTGGGGATTTATCTAGGTTCTAACCATAAGGATTTTTCTAACATTTATGGCTAACTTTATTTGTAATTCTTGTTTTGTTTTATTATGTATTTAAATTTCAAATGTATATTGCATGCATATCATAAACTCCGCCACTCCTAGCAAAAATTATGGTTTCAAAGGGGACACGCGGTCTAGCCTTCACAAAAAATTCGAAACACCCTTTCTTTGAAAAACGTTGAACGTTAAGTTGGTATGCGGTCACCTAACGGCCGACAACGGTTCACCCCAAGTAGTCCGCTCGGGTCCAATGTCATTCGACAAGCTCACTCTTGCATATGCCTAGGATAAAGCTAAGCCAAATCCAAAAATGAACTAGACGGGTTTTGGATATTTGAGACGTATCTAAAGCCCATTAGGTAGACTACCTTGTGTCAAAGACGGTCTATGACACGAAGACACCGCATCCAACTATGTGTTAAATTGAAGGACGTAAATGCTGAATTGCACGTACCATTGTCCCTCGGGGTTAAGAATTTTTCTTATTTTCCTTAGTTTGACGAAGGAAGATTACCATCCGAAAGGTGTTTGGAAATGTCAAGAAGTTCAAAAATGAAGGACCTCTCATGGCGGTTTAGTTTAGAATTATATCCCCTTCCCCTGTTATTGTAACGACCCGTTTGGTCGTTATAGTGTTTTGACCCATCTAAACTTGGTGACCCTTCCCCATGTCCTGTCAATATTATCTATGACTTAATGAAGTCATTGGGTTGGTTCCCGCAAGGTTCGAGTGTAAATTGAGTCATTGATAGAGAAGCTAGTTAAGTTAACGAGTTATAGTTGACCATGGTCAACGTCGGTTTAGGATGACCCCGTGTCAATGTTTTGGAAGTTCCAACTAGTTAATATGATGATTTTGAACTTTTCCACAAGTTTTGGTGAGGTTCCGAAGAGTTTCGAATGGGTTTGGGTTTTGTCGCGCTCGTATTCGATGTTTTCGCCGTAGGTCTTTGGCTAGAAAGGGGTCCAGATTGATCAAAAGACCTTTTTTTTGTGTGAGGTTTGAACCATTAGATCCGTATCGTAATTATGAAGCTATAGCAAAAAGAATCACCGCGTTTCGCCTCTATATGAGGGAGTTATGACTATAATTGCTATATGTGGAGGTAAAGAGGGACATAGACTCTGCTGTTGGTTGAGATGGTTTGTAGGATTCATTTCATAGTTGAGTTGATCTATCATTTTATGGTTGAGTTGATCTAAATCTTGATATGACTTGTGGCTGGGTTACTTGTACCTTCACTGTTGCTTTATTGGTTTGCATTGATTTACCATGCTTACACTCATTTATGCATTCATACACTCATACATGATGGAAATGTTTCGGAAATGATTCATGGAAGACTTGTGGCATGATGCCTTGTGTTTGACATTGATATTGCTAATTGTTCATAGTCCATACATACTAATGAACTAGAATACATTGAGACATACATTGTAATGTGAAATTAGTGAAGAAGTTAATATAATCTTCTTGTTGAACTTGTGATACTATTTGATACATGGTACTTGATAAATTGATTATTGAAAGTGATGTGACATTAAATATATATATTTATATATATATATATATATGTGAAAAGACACATTTGACCGGGGGTGAGGATGTGACTTAGTTGTGAGCTTGTGGTCCGAGGTTCGGTCCGGGACGAGTGGTATATTTATATTAGTGTTTTGGACGGCGTGCGGCGACAAAAGGCGACAAGGGCCTGCCTCGCCTTAAGGCGCGGCGAGGCGCTCGCCTTTTTGAAGTGCGGCGCCAATAAATACCAAAAAATTAAAATATTTAATTGCATATGTAAATAATCAAAATCTCACTAGCAATAACATATTAGCAAATATTTCAATTCAAAAATTAAAAGTAGATAGTAGATACTAAAAGTCTAGAACTTGAATGAGTCAATGACACAATAATTCATAAGTGATAAGACAAGCAACACTAAAATTCAAGCAATAGTGCAATACTAAAAGTCTATTCAAATTCAAGATCTTCAAGATTTCCAAATTCTTGATATCCAAGATTCTCAACATTATATTGCTCCTCATCTTCTTCTCCTCGGGCTCGAGCTCGGTCTCGGTCTCGATCTCGGACTCGGAGTTTTCATCAATTAAGCACCGAGACCGACTTGAGCTTGTAGTAGTAGCTACTCCTTTGCTCTTGTTATGTGACCTTGAACTTGAAGAACCGCCCCTAAGACCATAGATATTCTCCTCAACTCCCGACGCTCTAGAAACAGTACCCCAATCAAGATCACATCCCTCATATACTAGTTCCTCTTCTTCATTTTCGAGGCATACAATTAACCATTCATTTACTTCATCAATATTATCCAACAGAATTGGATCAACGGTATCGCCAACATCATAACGACGCCTCAATGTTCTATTGTACTTAATGTACACTAGATTGTTGAGACGCGATAGTTCAAGCCTATTCCTCTTTTTGGTATGAATCTGCGCATAAGTTGTAGAAACTAATTAGTCGATACTAATAATAATGTATATAGAAATTAGAATATAATAAATCTTCTTCTCACATGTTCAAACTCGCTCCAATTTCTCTCGCATCCAGATGCTCTACAAGTTAAACTTAATACTCTTATGGCAAGCTGTTGCAAGTTTGGAGTATGATTACCAAATACCGACCACCATTCAGCTATAAAAAATAAATTTAAAGGTTTAATAATTATAAATAAGTCAAATAACTTAAGTAAAGCTATAAAAATAACTAAATCAACCCACTTACAAGGGGATGTTTTGTCTCTGTTTCTTATAGCCTGAGGCTTACCAAAAGTCCCCATTGCATGTTTATACACATGAAGCTCTTTGATTAGAGCATCTTGTGTTGCTTTAGGGACCATCTTAGCAACACAATCAAGGTAACCGTCCCACACTTCTGTTGATAAAGTCTTATTTTGATAATTAGTGTAAAACATTCCTGGGTTCAAAACATGGCCTCCTGCATGCAAAGGTCTATGAAGTTGGTCCGACCACCGCCGATCAATGATTTCGAAAACTTTGTCATATTACTTCCGATCGCCATGAAAACCCTTTTCAATAGCTTCTTTGGCTCTATCCATTGCTTTATAAATATAGCCCATTGATGGTTTTTTTTCGCCATCCACCAAGCGAAGCGCTACTATCAAAGGAGAACCAACTTTAAGTGCCCTAACAACATCATTCCAAAAAGATGTAGAAGTAAGATGTCTGACAACTTCTTTTCCCAAAATTTCCTTTGCAAATCTACTTTCTGTCCATTCGGTTGAGAAGATCATAGTTCTCAAGTTTTTCTTTTGCATGTAAAGAGCTTGCAAAGTTAAGAAGGCCGTTGCAAATCTTGTCTTTAGGGTTTCACCAAATTTCTTTGGTTTGTATATCTTCTCATCATGTTCAACAACAATGGCCTTATTGCTATGTAAGAATGTATCTTAATGGCCTTCTAAAAAACTGTAAAAGGAATATTTTAGTAGCTAAGTAATAAGCATATAGTATAAGCTATAAAGAAAGTTAGAGCTATTTTTTTTCACCTGAAGTATACGGGTTTATTTTGAAGATGTCACCAAACATCAAATTGATATAATGGGCAGCACATGGAGTCCAATAAATGTGCGGGTACACACCCATCATCATGTCACCGGCTTTAACATTCTTGGTAGCATTATCGGTAACAACTTGTATAACATTTTCCGGCCCAATTTGCTTAATAGTCTTCTCAAACAAGTTGAACATCTTGGTGGAATTCATAGATTCATCACTAGCATCGACTGACACAAGAAACACACTACCTAATGGAGAATTGACCAAAATATTGATGATCATTTTTCCATTTCGTGCTGTCCCACTTGTCCATCATAATTGAACACCCAAACTCGTCCATTTCAATTTATGTTCCTCAATAATCTCATCTATCTTCTCCACCTCTTTTTTAGATGAGTAACTCTAATTTCGTGATAGGTAGGAGGTTTCATTCCTACGCCATATTGTCCTATGACCTCAATGTATTTATCAAAACTTTTGTGATTTGCACAATTAAAAAGGAGCCCCGCATCATATACCCATCTTTGCAAAAGCACTTACAGCCGCAATCTCTTAGCGACTTCTTGGATGCGTCGATTGCTGTCGTGCTACTGCTTCCCTTCCCCTTTGATGTTTGCGGGTAACAAAGATTCATGGGACCTTTCACATTGGTAGTCCGTGCCGTGGATGATGCATTGGATGACATTTTTTGAGTTTTTGAGGGAGGAGGCATCATTTCATCATCTTCATCAAAGAGATTAACCAAGGATGCTTGGTGCAACATTTGAGTTTTTAACAACTGTTTACTTTGAACATACTTTTTTACTTCTTCCCTAATTTCAGACGGACAAACTATACATTTTTTTACATTTTTGTAACCACCAATCAAATGTTGTTTGTGTCGAGTAATTCCGCCATTGAAAGTGCCTCGACAAAAGTTACATATAACTGAATCTTTTGTTGGGCCTTTGGTACCATAATTCCAACCTATGTCTTTTTTGCTAGTGTCCGACTATTCCATTGAATTTGAACCTACTGTTTATAACTGTATAACAAAAGTTAAACAATTATTGAACAGAAAAAACAAGAGCAAAACAACCACCGCCTAACCGGTGCCGGTTGAGGAAAAAAAAATAGAGGAAAAAACGAGAGAGAAAAAAACAAAAAAAAAAAAAAAAAGAATAGAAGAAGGAAAAAAATGCGAGAGGTGGCCGGAGGAAATAGACGGTCGTCGCCGAAAAAAAGAAGAAGAAAGAAGAAGAACGAGAAGAAGAAGAAGCGAGAAGTCAAAAATACGGGGAGGAAGAAAGAAGAAGAACTGAAGAAAAAAAAGAAGGAGAAAGAGACGTACCTGAAAACCTTGAAGGAGAAGAGAGGAGGAGGCAAAACAAACCCTAGCTGCTGTTTTTCTTTTGAAAATAAGTTTCATTTAAGTCCTCCACTTCTTTTAATTATTATTTTTTTTTAAAAAGGATTGTCGCCTCTCCTTGGCGCCATTAGCGCCTTTGGCGCGCCTTTTGAAGGTGAGCTCGCCACAGCCATAAAAGGCAGTACAGCCTCGCCTTGCCACGCCTCTCGCCTTTGGCGAGATGGCGCTCGCCTTTCACAACACTGATTTATATGAGAAGGCACATTTGACCGGAGGTAAGGATGTGGCCTTAGATGTGGCTCGGGTTCGAGGAGTGAATCCGGAACGAGTGGTACATGGACACCATGGGTCCCCTGCAGGTCATGACTATTGGGCAATGACACCAGTTAGTATGTATGTACAGTTCGAGTGATTGGCCAGTGCAGTGTATTGCTTTTCATTGCACATCATCATATTTTGTATTGCACATCATTACGTTTTATTCTGCACTATTATATGCTCATTTGGTTCTGATTTTGGTATGGTTTGTTGAAACGGTAGTGTGGTATAGAGATGATCATTGATTGAGTTAATTGTGGATTAGTGACTCTACTTAGGGACGAAACTTGGACTTGTGATTATCAAGTGAGATTATTGAGACATTGACAGACTTGTGATTTAGGAGTTTTATCTTAGGTTGTGACTCTGTTATGGGATATTCGGTGACTTGGATTTGAGTATTAAGTGCCTATCTGTTTATCTTGTTAATTTTATGCTTATATACGCGAACTAATCTTAGTCGGCCTATGATACTTACCAATACATAGTGTTTGTACTGATACTACCTTGCTGCACCCTTTTTGAGTGCAGATTGTGTTCCAAAGATTTCATCCAGACTATATCTCTCACTTGAAGCTAGTTTGCTCGATCAGATCCAAGGATAAGCTTTACCCATACCATGCCACATGAAGATCTCTCTTTCCAAATGTCTACTTTAAATTCCATACATTATTTATTATTGTATTTGACATATATTTCATTCTTTAGACATTGTTGGTTAGAGTACTTGTACGATGACTTTCAGAGTTTAGGGTTGTAATAGTTAAGACTTCCGCATTTGCATTATTTATTATTTATGACTTGGTCAGATTATTTATTCATTCACTTTTCTATTGACTGTTAATAAATGATTAAAGAAGTTGAAATTGACTAGTGATTAATGGGTTAACGGGTGAGGGTTAGCCTACTAATGATAATAAGGTAGGTGCTCGCACGATTAGTAATTTGGGTCGTGACAGTTGGTATCAGAGCCTAGGTTCGTGAATCTCATTGTACAAGGAAGTGTTTAGTAGAGTCTTGCGAGAGGCTACGGGACATTTAGGAAACTTTCACTTCTTTCATTCTTTTGTGCTACTTCATTCAACTTGGTATCTAGACAATTCCAATTGGTATCTGCACTTCCTTGTCTTATTCTTCCACTAATGGTGGAAACCCCTTTCTAAACTTTTATGTGAGCGGTTTGTGTTATGGCATGGCTTAGTGTGGTACTAGAGGTGTCTTCGTGATTCGAACGCATGATTCGAGTTCAGTTTCCAGTTTTGACTTGAAGTTTAGTTGTATGGGTTGTAATTTAGATCCGGTTATTTTATTTGTATAATCTTGTAAAGAAGAGAACATTGGATAGATTAATCTCCACTACTAGAAAGGGAATAATTGGTATCTGACATGCTTGTCAGATTAAGGGTGCAAGTTGTACTAGATTGAAATGCATATAAATTAGACCTTCGCTGGGTATTCTAAGGCCATGGGTGAGTCCATAGCATGTTTGTACATTGACCTGCATGTTTAGTTTGTGGTTGTAAGGCCTTGGATAAATAGTTGGGATGTGGAGTGAAAACTGAGTAGAAAAATCGTGCTTACTGGTTAGAAAGGTCCGCTACAGCTGAAGGGGGATCCTTTGCGGCGAGACCGTAGTAGTGTACAATATGTCGCCATAGCGGGAATCTGGGAAATGGGAAAATCTGCTATAGCGGGGCCTGACCCACCACAACGAGTTTGCCGCAACGGGTGCGGTGACCGCTGCAGCGAACAACGGGCAGTTGTTCTAGATATTTCCTAAGTTAAAACCCTTAAAACCTTGTCATTTCCCTTCATAGTTCTTTAAGCATACTTGAGAGATTCTGAGAGCCTTGTACCTATTGTATAATGATTCAGCTAGTTCCTACTACTACTGGGGTTACTTCTCGGTTGAGTTAATAGAATGAAAAGGAAAAAATTACGCGAATGGTTAAGGGTGTTCTAGTTCGACGAGTAGGACATCAAGTGATAAATTAATGATGAGGTTTGAATTAACTCGAGTTCTAGAGAGCATTTAGGGTGAATTGAAGAGTTTGTGAAGTCGTTTCTTCTGGGGGTAAGTTCCCTTATCTTATCTTATGATTGTCTATCATCTTAGGCTTAAATTAATGGTGCAAATGTATGGGGACTAGTTGGAGAAGATGAGTTTCTACCTTAGCATTGAGAATTGAATAATAGGCTTTAAATATTAGTTTAATTGGTGAGTCTTTCCAATAGTAAGATAGGATTTCATGAAGTAGTAAATCACAAGCTCGAATCTCTAATGTAGACTAAGATTTGATTAAGGATAAAAAAGGGAATCGTTTGAAACAAGAGCTAATAATTGGAGAGTTATGTTGAGGTTGTACAATGTGAAGTAGGGTTATGTATGAATTGGTAAGTTCTAATATGTCATAGGCTATAGGGGACATTGGTTGGATAACAGAAACGAAGACTCTAGTGGTTATTGAGCTTACATATATGTTTTTTTGGTTGTGTTTCCGAGTTGTACGACATCTTGCTAAGGTAAGGCTTATTTTCGATATCTCTGAGTTAAATTCCGTCATATTAAAGTAATGGTGATCTTTGTTAAATTAGTTGTCTAAGTCAGAAAAGGGTTAAGTATGAACTTAGTGAAGCAGGTGTCTGAGTCCTGGTTTGTTGAGATAGATATGAGGAATAATTAAAAAAATTGATGGTAGTTGAGATTTTTCTAAGAGTTGATATACTGTTGTGACTTCCTGATAAATAGTAAATTTTTCATAATGTGAGAAATATAGGGATGTTAAACAGTTCTGATAGGAAGAGATATTATGAAGAGTGTCCTAATGAATTAGTCTCGAGGAAAAAGGGTAAATGAGTTGGTGGAATAGATAAGGCTGTTAGGTTTCACGTGGTCGTTTTGTAGTATTAAGTAAGTGATAAAAATAGAGAGGTTCAGTTAAGTCCGTGATAAACTGTTACTTGGCTTGAACGGTTGATAGGTAAAAGGTTGACATAGTTAGTATTTAACAAAGCGTGTTGAGATATGAAATCTTAGTTTATAGATCTAAGAAAGATTTGTTGATTTTGTTAGTGATCATAAGGGTCTAGAGTTGTAATCATTAGAGGTATAAATTGGGATTAGTATGATCAAACTCCGATATATTAGATAACGCATATGTGTTGTAGCAATTCCTGTGGTAGTTTCGAGTACAGAAATATGGACACTGGGTGTTTTAGCTAAGCTATAAGAAGCTTTGACTAATAAGATGAACGGATAGTGGTTAGGGTGCACATAGTGCCGTGGAGCCTTCCGTGTGATTATAATGCATGCCCTTGGGTTATCGTCAACCTTCGTACTCCCCTTCTTCCTTCGAGGACGAACGATGGGTAAATTGGTATCTAACCCGTTTTGTCATTATAGTGTTTTGACCCATCTAACCTTGTTGACCCTTTCTTAAGTCCCTTTAGTATGATCTATGACTTAATGAAGTCATTGGGTTGGTTCTCGCAAGGTTCGAGTGTAAATTGCATCATTGATGGAGAAGCTAGTTAAGTTAACGAGCTAGAGTTGATCATAGTCAACGTCGGGTTAGGATGATCCTGTGTCAATGTTTTGGAAATTCCAACAAGTTAATATGATGATTTTGAACTTGTCCACAAGTTTTGGTGAGGTTCCGAAGAGCTTCGAATGGGTTTGGGTTTTGTCGCACTCGTATTCGATGTTTTCGTCGTAGGTCTTTGGCTAGGAAGGGGCCCAGATTGATCAAAAGAGCTTTGTTTTGTGTGAGGTTTGACCCATTAGATCCATATAATAATTATGAAGCTATTGCAAAAATAATCGTCGCGTTTCGCCTCCGTATGAGGGAGTTATGACCATTTTTGTGCGGACTGTTCCAGCAGGTCCGCTGTAGCGGACTCAGGGCTGCCATAGCAGGACCGCTGCAGGGACCATAGTGACCGTCACAGCGACCGACGGGGGCAGAAAGCCCTATTTTTATATCTCAACTCCGAACCATTATCCACAAGAGCCCAAAGTCAGTTTTCAAGAGAGAAAGAGGCAAACTTCATTCTATTCATTGGTGAAAGCATCTTGGAGGGTAAGTCCCCACCTTTATTTGTTCATTTTCCTTTCTTCTTCAAGTTCCACGATTAGTTTAAGGTCCATCAATGGTGGCTGAAAATCCTAAAACCCTAGAATTAGTAAACCCTTAAATAATTGGTGGGCTGTCAATTTTGTTGTTGATTAATCATCTAGGAGTATGGATTATCAATTTCTAGGAAGAGAATTTGATTTCGTATGGTTGAAATTGCATGCTGAGACTGAGGGTTCTAATAAAAATGGAAATTTTGTCCTAAAATTTATTTGAAAGGGTAAATTGATTAGAAACCCATGAATTGAAGGTTAATGATAGTAGAGGTAGAAGTTATGATAAATTCACCATTAAAGAATGGTTTCATCTATTGAAAAGGGTAGAAGTAAGTGGGCCTTTTTCCCCAAATTATTTTTCTTGTTTAAATACATGGTTTGTTGCTTACTTAGCATCATATTGTCACACTTTAACCATTCTGAGGCGCTTCAGAAACAGAAGGCTCGTGTAGAGTAGTTCATGGCTCCTGTTCTGCCTTCGAGGTAGGTTATCGCTTACTTTAGTTAGACTTTAATTAGCGAAACGTATGTATTGTGTAGAATTGATGGTAGAAAGCATGATTAGGTCTTCCAACATGGTGTTTTGGTTGGATATTAGCTAGGTTGGTATGACTTCTGATTTTATAGGCTCGTCGTCATTACTTTATGTACTGAAATATGAGGTGTAGTTGTATTCATATTGTGGCGATTCGGGATGGAATTCTATTAGGTTGATTGTTGTTGATGGTGGCTTGTTGCCCTGTTACTGTGATTAGGCTTATTACATAAATTGTCGTGTTGTACTCAGTTCTTTCTCATTATGACACATATCATAGGAGAAAGGAAGGATAATGAGTTTAGATTTGAATTGTGATATAAAATTATGACAACACGTAGATGAAAACTCGATGTATGATTTACTGTTGAATATAATATATAGAAAAATGGAGCATCTTGGTAATACAAGACTTAGTTGTGAGGGGTACTTGCTATATGTGGAGGTAAAGAGGGAAAGACTCTAATGTTGGTTGAGATGGTTTGTAGGATTCATTTCACGGTTGAGTTGATCTAAGTCTTGATATGACTTGTGGCTTGGTGACTTGTACCTTCACTATTGCTTTATTGGTTTGTATTGATTTACCATGCTTACACTCATTTATGCATTCATACACTCATACAAGATGGAAATGTTTCGAAAACGATTCATGGAAGACTTGTGGCATGATGTCTTGTGTTTGACATTGCTATTGCTAATTGTTCATAGTCCATACATACTAATGAACTGGAATACGTTTAGACATACATTTTAATGTGAAATTAGTGAAGAAGTTAATATAATCTTCTTGTTGAACTTGTGATACTATTTGATACATGGTACTTGATAAATTGATTATTGAAAGTGATGTGACATCATATATATATATATATATATATATATATATATATATATGTATATATATATATATATATATATATATATATATAAAAAGGCACATGTGACCGGGGTGAGGATGTGACCTAGTCGTGAGCTTGTGGTCCGAGGTTCTTTTCGGGACAAGTGGTATATTTATATGAGAAGACATATTTGACCAGGGATGAGGATGTGGCCTTAGATGTGGCTCGGGTCCGAGGAGTGAATCCGGAACGAGTGGTACATGGACACCATGGGTCCCCTGCAGGTCATGACAACTGGGCAATGACATCAGTTAGCATGTATGTACAGTTCGAGTGATTGGCCAGTGCATTGCACCGCTTTTCATTACACATCATCATATTTCGCATTGCACATCATTACGTTTTATTCTGCACTATTCTATGCTCGTTTGGTTCTGATTTTGGTATGGTTTGTTGAAACGGTAGTGTGGTATAAACATGATTATTGACTGAGTTAATTGTGGATTAGTGACTCTACCTAGGGACGGAACTTGGACTTGTGATTATCAAGTGAGATTATTGAGACATTGACAGACTTGTGGTTTAGAAGTTTCATCTTAGGTTGTGACTTTGTTATGGGATATTCGGTGACTTGGATTTGAGTATTAAGTGCCTATCTATTTATCTTGTTGATTTTATGCTTATATATGTGACCTAATCTTAGTCAGGCTATGATGCTTACCGGTACATAGTGTTTGTACCGACATTATCTTGCCGCACCCATTTTGAGTGCAAGAGATTGTGTTCCCAGATTTCATCCGACTACATCTCTAGCTTAAAGCTAGTTTGCTCGATCAGATCCGAGGGTGAGCTCCTACCCATGTCATGCCACCTGAAGATCTCTCTTTCCAAATGTCTACTTTAAATTCCAAACACTATTTATTATTATATTTGACATATATTTCATTCCTTAGACATTGTTGGTTAGAGTACTTGTACGATGACTTTCAGATTTTGGAGGTGTAATAGTTAAGACTTCCGCAATTGTATTATTTATTATTTATGACTTGGTCAGATTATTTATTCATTCACTTATCTATTGACTATTAATAAATGATTAAAGAAGTTGAAATTGGCTAGTTATTAATGGGTTAACGGGTAAGGGTTCGCCTACTACTGATAATAAGGTAGGTGCCCGCACGATCAGTAATTAGGGCCATGACAGTTATGTATCCCTATTTGATATGTTCATAAAGTTTGTATAAATTATGGGGGCAATCGAACGTTCGCAGACGGCATATACATACTTCAAACGTTAGGCCTACCTTTGGCTTAAAAAGGTCACATGCATGTTAGGACACGTTATATATTGTTTATGTGTTAAGTGCTTTGCAATATTCTTCATCCATGCCTATTTAATTTGTGTGTTTAAATACACATGTTTTGCTCTAAACATGAGTGGTCCATTATTCCATTCAAAAAGTCTTAGAACACCATTAGGCATATAAACTCAGAAATTCAAACCACCGTTAAGTCCATTCCTCAAAACATTACATTTTAAGTCTAATAGTTCAAATTGCATCAGAAAAAACCATTAGGTTATTGCCCAATTTACATTGACCACGTCCTTCCTAAAAATCACCTAACCACATCCAAAAAGTTGCCAGAGTCATACCTCTCAGTCCTCAAAACTTTACATTTTTCTAAGTCCAAATGTTCAAATTTCATCAGAAAAAACCGTTAGGTCATTGCCCAATTTACGTTGACCACATCGTTACTAAAAATCACCTAACCACATCCAAATGGTTGCCAGATTCGTACCCCTCAGTCCTCAAAACTTTACATTTTTCTAAGTCCAAATGTTCAAATTTCATCAGAAAAAACTGTTAGATCACTGCCCAATTTACGTTGACCACGTCGTTCCTAAAAATCACCTTACCACATCCAATTACTGCCAGAATTGCACCCGCCTTGACCATTTTTAAATACACGACCAGTTTAGAGCCAATTCCAGTCTCAGATTTACGTTACTTTCAAAGAACTCTCCAAATACACATTTCATTATTCCCTTTCAGAAAAACGACTTGTGACGGTTCAAATCACATAGTTCACTTTGTTCAAACTACTATATCAAAATCTTGTCCATCCAATTCACACCTTAGGTCGCCCTTTATAGTCTTCCATTTTACCCGGATTTTGGACTACTTTGTTTTAAGCAAAACAAGTGTTACTTGCTTTATCTATTATTTTGATTGACTGTTATGACCAACAGACTAACAGTTTTACCTTTTGATTTTCTTTTTCTTACAAATAGATTTATTTGTGTTGGTAATCAAACTTGCCTGCTTCAGGAGATCGAAGCGAAGCTATTCAAGAACTAAGACACATGGTGATGCAAAACCAACCAGTTTCTTAGACCCACCAAGCATAACCCCACCTTCAGATATTTGCCCAAAAAGCTCATACTGCCTCCAGTTCCAAATTTGGTTGAGCTCGACCACTAAAATCATTTAACCACTTTTCAACAGATCCCAAATGCTTCACTCACACATCCAACTCAAAATGCTTCCCTTTTGTACACATTTTCTCCTCTAAAGGCAATCTACACCGGAGACAATCATTTTATCAAAAAAAAAAATCCAAGTTTTATTCTTGAAGTACGTTCGACCTGATTCCTATCTCAATGGGATAAGTAGGCGCCTTATGGGCTCGGTCATATCACTCAAAATTACCATCATCCCTTAGGACAAAAACCGGGGCAGAATGTTTGAGAAGGTCTAAAAAATTCCACAGAAGAGGACATTTACAAAAGCTTGCTGAAGCTAAAATCGGGGCAGAATTTTTGAGGGGGACCTCAAAAATTCCAATGAACGACATCACAAGTTACAAAAAGTTCAAGAGTTCTTCTACATTTTAAACTGGGGCAAAGTTTTTGAGGAGGATCCTCAAAAATTCCACCAAGGCTACATTCCGAGACCAGACAAGTTCGCAAGTCAAACACCAGAAGGAGCATCAAGACAGTAAGGCCAGACCAACAAGAATCAGTCTCTAGAACTAACAATTTTTCTTTGAATGCAGGGACAATTAAGGCACAAAGTGGACAAAGTTGAAGCTTTCAAGCATGACAAAAGGCGTCATTAGCCCACAGTGGCTTCGTCAAAATAAGCGTATGGCTTCACCTCTCATTTTATCTCCAGTTTATTCCTTTTTTGATATTAGAGTTGTTAACACTTTTTCTAAATTTTTCACAGGTGATATTGTCAAGCGCAACGACTAAAATCACAAGACGTCTTTCGGGCCACTGTGCCTAGTCATCACAAGCCAGACAACCTCATCTATAATTTTATCTCCTTTAATTCATTACAACAACTTTAATACGTTATTAACAATTGCACTTCAATTCCACAGGTGATATTTCTAAGACCTCTGCTCCTAATAACCAGAACCGGGGAAAATGCTAAGGGATTCTCCCGAAGTTCAAGTCAGAAGATCGCCAAACACAAAGCATGCACAAACCTCTATTATGAATACAAAGGATTCCCGATGCCAAGGATCCATTATAACGAACATCAAGTCTTTAAGCATAGCCAGAGATATTTCCAGCTTCACAGACTACACGTCCATTCATTATGCGAGCCAGACGGCTACGCTACAATTAACAACTTCACCTTGATCTTACATAAATCGACATCAGGTTTTCGAAGACAACCAGATATATCAAACAACAAGCCTATCCGCTGGCACAAATCGGACGGCTATACTACAATCTTACTCTCTATCTTTTACATTTATCCATGCTAACTTATTCTGAATCTCGCAGGAAATATTATATTGGGTCATCCGCCATTCATAGAGATATACCAGATCATCACTTCGTTCGAAGTGACATATTTATTATATTTCCAGACTCTCCGGACAGTCGCCTCATTCGAGTTGACGTATCATATTATATTTAGGTAATCCACCCTTCATCCAGACATACCTGACCATCACTTCATTCGAAGTGACATACGCATGAAATTTGATTCTTCCAGATTCTTCGGATCGTCACCTCGTTCGAGGTGACGTATCATATTTGGTACAATGTTGGGCCGTCACATCGTTCAACGTGAGATATTTATTATAATGTTCATCCAGACTCTCCGGACCGTCACCTCATTCAAGGTGACATATCTTATTATATTTGGGTCATCTGTCCTTCATCCAGATACACCAGACCATCACTTCATTTGAAGTGACATATATATATATTCTTCCAGATTCTTTAGAACGTCACCTCGTTCGAGGTGACTTATCATATTATATTTAGGACAATGTTGAGCTGTCACCTCATTCAAGTTACTTATTATATTCATCCAGATTCGTCGGACCGTCATCTCATTTGAGGTCACTTATTATCAAATTTGGGACAAAGTTGGCCTGTCACCTCGTTCAAGCTGACATACTATCCAGACTCGTCAGGCCGTCACCTCGTTCGAGGTGACTTATTCTTATATTTGGGACAATGTTGGGCCATCACCTCGTGCAACGTTACATATCTATTATGTTTATCTAGACACGGCAAATCGTCACTTCATTTCGAGTGACACATTATTTTGGATTGTCACCTCCTTCAGTATGGCATATTAAAACAGGTTTACACAGTTTATATTTACATTTGTTACTAATAATTTTTTTTCCAGATTTCGCAGTCCATCAACATATCATACTCAGTTTGGGTCGTCCGCCTTTCAATGAGACGTGTTGGGCCATCACCTCGTTCAAAGTGGCATATCACATTTAATTTAGGTCGCCTGCCTTTCAATGAGACACGTTGGGCCGTCACCTCATTCAAAGTGGCATATCACAGTTAATTTAGGTCGTCTGCCTTTCAATGAGACACGTTGGGCCGTTGCCTCGTTCAAAGTAGCATATCGCATCAGATTTGAGTCGTCCTCCTTTCAATGAGATACGTTGGGCCGTCACCTTATTCAAAGTGGCATATCGCATCAGATTTGGGTCGTCCACCTTTCAATGAGAAACGTTGGGCCGTCACCTCATTCAAAGTGGCATATCGCATTTAATTTAGGTCGCCCACCTTTAAAGAGACGTTAGGTCGTCACATCGTTCAAAGTGACACATGTTATACAAGGTTTACATAGTTTATAATTACATTTATATTACATGTGCTACTAACAATTCTATCTTAGATTTGGGTCGTCCGCCTTTCAAAGTGACATGTTGGGCTGTCACCTCGTTCAAAGTGACACTTCATATAAAATTGGATTGTCACCTCCTTCAGTGTGGCATATTAAACCAAGTTTGCACAATTTACATTTACGCTTATATTGCATTTGCTACTAACCATTTTCTCTCATATTTGGGTCGTCTGCCTTTCAAAAAGACACGTTGGGTCATCACCTCGTTCAAAGTGGCACATTACATTAAATTGGATCGTCACCTCCTTCAGCATGACATATTAAATCAGGTTCACCCAATTTGTGTTTGCAGTTATATTATGTTTGCTACTGACAATTATCTCTCAGATCTTACGGTATACAAAATCGAATTACACTAGAAAACACACAACATGGAACTCTTTCTTAGTCAGCGAACTGAGGCAAATTGTAGAAGAGGGGCGCAAACTCTTCGGGCGAGAGTCGAGGATCTACCTTTCACCATATTCAAACTACACCCCTGTAAGAAGGCATGTAGGTTACTCGTCCAAAGTTCACTTGTCCAAAGTTCACTTGACCATTCTTCAAGTTTCGCATCTAGTATAATTTTTGAGTCTATACTGGAGCACTTTCACTCTCTTTTTCAAATCCGGATGACGACTGACTCAAGTTATATGAAATTATGTCCATGTGAAAACTTAATTATGAGTGTGAAGCATGCCACAATCATACTCTGATTTACTAATCATCCATCTCAAACCAAAGGCTACTTCCACATAAAGAAGTACCCTTTCTACCGATCGAGTCGAACTACATACGGTCTGATTCCCGATACCGGGGATATGTAGGCGAACTCAACGCCAGAGCTCGACCGTAATCCAACCCCCCCCCCCTCCCCCCAAATCCAGTTCTAGACTCCTTAGTCTCTTAATGTTTCTCAAAATTCGTGTCATTTTCTAAAGAGATGAGTTGGTGGTCGGCCAAAATTAAGTTTGTCAAAGTTCCTTGCCTAGGGTTGCCTTCGTCATCTCTGGACAATTGACACTCAATTTTGACTCTCTACATTTCAAATTAACTAGTCAAGCTTCTTGAATTTCAAATAGAGTGAAATGACTTTCTTGGTATGTTAGTAGTTTTAGTTTGAATGACTTTCTTGTTTCCCCTTTAATGTGTTGAGTTGATTCGAATATTGACTTAGTCTGCAAAATACATTTCATCAAATGAATGTTTGAATTTTAGTTTAGGCATCCAGGAATTGGGTTTGTTTGGCTAAGGGTGTTGTATGATTGGATATTAAGTGCTAACATTTCTTTGACATCATTGTATGTTAATTGGATAACTAATTTCCTTTTCTTTATTTTTATACATGAAACTACTGAGTACGAATCCACTAGACTCAGCTCTTCGCATATTTTTTGTTGGGACCGAGGCCCAACATAACATCTCTCCTCTCGAGTCAGCCCAATAACAGTAGCAGCATTGGAACCAAAGCAGTAGCGAATATGGGCTAAGCCCGCTTAGCTAAATTTCTTTTCTTCACTTTATTTCATCTTTGTGTATTTGTTGATTTGTATTAAATGACTAACTTCACTTTGTTTTACTTTCTTAACCCAGATGTTTTTCCCTAGGCAGAGATGTGAACATAGTCGCTAAAATGATTAAATATTGTTCTTACGAGATTTTATCACTTGCAATACTTTATAAATCAAAATAGGCTAAATCTTTCAAAAGGATAAATTGATAGGATTTTCATAAAATGATTCATATGTTCGTTAAAGCTGCAATTTGTTAAGTTTGAATGGTCCAGGATATTGAGGTCCGGCATAAAACAATTTTTTCCAGAAACGGTTGAAAGAATTTCAAATCAGAAGTGTTTCACGCCTATTTCAGGTGATTAAGGGCCTAACTTATTGTTAAGTAACTTAAAGATTTATATATCTTTTGAGCTAAAAACAATTGAGTTCATTAGCGGATTAAGAAGTTGAGTTACAATTACAATTCAAAGTCTTGATAAACCGTGCACATTTTGAAGAGATTCATTCCTTCATAATTAGCCCAATTATAGAATTAATTCATTAATTGAATTAAAGATATGATTGATACGCTAAAAATGATTTTCAAAAGTAAAAAACCTTTAAAGCTCATTTTCTAAATAAAATATACATCTTTTTGTCTAAATTACCATCCATGAATATGCATCTTTCAAACGTTATATAACTCCTATTAAAACACATTTTACAAATAAGATATACAAATTTTTAGCGATAAAATGTTATATCCGTAGGTAAACCGCATTGGGCGGATCCTTAATACCGAGGTGCTTAAAACCTTTCCCGGGGGATCATCAGAACCCTTACCCGTTCTCTGGATTTTATTTAAAGTTTTTCAAAAATTGACCTTTAAATTGGTTTCCTAATTCCCATTCAATAAATTTGGTGGCGACTATGTTTGTTCATGACAAAGAGCCAAAGTTATGAGAACCTTTTATGCGCGAGCGTAAAAGTGAACCGTAACAGTTAGTTAAGTACGGCATGAAGTGACGTAAAGATCCTAGCGAACATTAAAGTTATTCGTGGGTGTACCCTAAGTGGGGAATAGGGTGTAACAGATGAGTGAGGAACTTGCGAGGTAACTTATATATTCTATTTTATTTGGAGATCACCAATCGGTACTCAGGCTTAGAGTGGCGCAACGGAATCATGATAGAGCACGTGTCAGATACTCGCGGCAGACCAAGCGACTTCATTATGTCCCTTTATATTTTCCATCCGAACGAGACTTTTGCGATTTCACATAAGGTACCGAGCCTCCTTCAGCTCGGAAGGTAGGAGATATTGATCAATTATCACACGATCGAGGGAGATATATACGTTGTTCCAGGAAAGGTTTAGCATTGTACCCATCAATCATTAGTCAGACAGACCAACCAGTCTCGAGAGGCCATATAGTGAGACACGTGAGGCATGCAGGAGTTTGGTTTTTAAACATTCTATGGTTACACATACGAGAAAGATTTCCAAGATTATAACGCTAAATGTGTGGTTGCGAACCCTTGAGGTATACTGTGGAGAAGACTATAAAGATTTCGTGAGTAGATACTTCTGACTATTTGCGGCGACGCAAGTTTTTCATTTCATTCATGTTCGGGCATGAACATGTGCTTAAGTGAGGGGCGATGTAACGACCCGTTCGGTTGTCTTGATGTTTTTGAAAATTCTTGCCTTTGTAGAATTCCTCCAGACTTTCATTAAGCATAGCTAACTCGTGGGAAGCAAATGATAAGTCATTCGATGCGTTGGGTAAGATTCTCGATATGAGTTTGAGACCTAAATTCCTAAATGTTCAAGTTGTTCGGTTTATGTCGTACCTCCTTCAGAAATTCCTTGTGATTGGATATTTGAAAGGATAGATAGGATTAACCAAAGTCTCACATCGGCGAGACTAGTCACACAGCGGCACGTCCGTTACGGTGCGAAAGGGTTCTGCGAACCTGAATCAGAGTAATAAGTTCGCCGAAGCAAACAGGCTGTCCGCCCCGGTGAGTCCGCACCTGCGAAAGTAGTGCACAGAAGCGCAAATCGCTAAATTAGGCCTAGAATACATATCCAACTTCGTCCAAACTCACTCCATTTGGATATTTCTGATTTGGGAGCTCGATCTAGAGCCATTTGGAGGGTAGAGACCAAGACCTTGCCATGGTAAGTCCCTATTTCCCTTGTTTGATTTTATAATGTTCTTCTAGAAGGCTTTAATGGTGGTTTTATTGATAAGGAAGAAGGGTGTGGCTTCCCACTTCATGGAACCCAAAATCCCTTTTCATGTCTTCCTAAACGAACTTAGTGGGCAGTAATAAATTGAATAGTTCTTGAATGTATCAGATTCCATAAAGTTTGGGTAAACTAATTTAGAAGCTCAAAATCCCCATTTTACCCTTATATGTCGGAAAGTCCCAAGTTGGAGGGGTTGGGTAGTTATAAAGATCTAACCTTTATTGGCTGACATAAGATTTTTATGACTCATATGTGCGTATGTAATCCATGTTGAGCATATTGGAATCCATTCGGAGATTTGGAGAATAAACGAGAAGATTTCAGAATACTAGGCTTCAATTCCAGGCAAGTTGAGACTGTGTACATTATTTGTGTGTGTGGTTGGTCTAAAATGAATCTAATAAGAGGGACATGGGGGTAATTAAGGAGGTTCCGATACCTATGAGGTGATAAGCACCTATATCGGATACCGGTCATCATGATAAGGGTATTTTGCGCAATTTAAATTGTATAGTTGGTCTGAATACCATGCTTTGGGCACTAACTGATAGACATGTACGATCCTTTCGACATATGATTAGAGTCTGAAGCCCGTACCTTGTGTCACTTATTATTGTATGTGTTGTTGTTGTGTGCATATCACTCATATATCCTCGTTGAAATGAAAAAGAAGTTAAAAAGGTGAAACCTTTATAAGAATGAGAACTTAAGGATGGAACTCTTGTGATATACTTATTCTTGACTTTATGTATGCCATATTCATGCCTTATATGTGTTCCTGCATACGATTTGAGGATATGATTGTGAGTCTGATGGGATCTAGTTCCGGACGAGTTATGATGCTTTAGCGTGTTCTGTTGTCAAATGGGTCTGGTCGGCTAAATGATAGGTTAATGAGACATGATATGTGGAAACCGTGATTTGAGGATTTATCGGAGCGGTGGTATATGGGCCTCATGAGCCCCCTATAGGTCACGATTTTATTGACATTCGAACGTGTGTATACCGAGATGAGAAACAAAGGCCTTGCATCGCATTTATTCATTTTATATGATGTGTTGTTGTTGGCATTCGTGTTGACATAGCTTTAATTTGATATTTCTTCGTTATGTGAGCTGAAGTGGTTAGTAGATGGCTATCCTGCACACGAATTAGTGGAACATAAGTATGAGTGCGCTAAATGATATTGGTCTTCCGAATCGCCTTAAATTATGTCTAAAGACTTGGTAAATTCTTGGGATTAGAAGCTTCATTAGGCTTATGAATTGGCATTCCCCATAACTGGTTAGAATTGATTCGTAATAACAGATTGTATATGCTAAACTCATGGTAGTTCCAACTAAATCTAAATGGTAACACTAAGCTTTGGAAGAGTTAAGTGTGATTGAGTTGATTTATGTAGATATGATATCTCTTATGGTATTTCTTGTACTAATCATGATTAAATGAAGCGGTAAGTAATTGTCGGCCAACCCTCATCTCCATATCATTTAGGGTCGGTCGACAATGTTGCTGAGTACCATTGTTTTTGTACTCATGTTATACTTGCTGCATCTTTTTTATGGTGCGGTTTGACTTGTGTTCGAGAGTTCAACATTCGGATGTGATTTGTGGTCCGCGCGAGAGCTTCGGAGTGAGCTAATGGTACGGCGTGTGCCCCCGGACTTCTCCTTATTGTATTCATTTTATCTTTATCTAATTCCTACCTAGACAGTTGTAGTATTTGGATGTTAAATGCTTAGGAAATTTTGTAGTACTCAGTACTCTTATGTTATATCCCGCGTTTTGTACGTTCGGATAATTCAAGATAATTGCAGGAAGTTAAGGACAAGGTTATATTTTAGTTTTGTTTAGCACACAAGTTGCTTATGAAAATTTTGATGTGGAAATATTAAGAAAGGCTAGGGGTAAAAAGGGAAATACGCAAGATAACTCATGGAAATATGGAGGAAGGCTAAGGGAAATACGCAAGATGACTCATGGAAATATGGAGGAAGGCTAAGGGCAAATTTGAAATTTGAAAAATTATTTTTCATGAATTACAAGACTAGATAAAAAAAAAAAAAAGAGTGTGGGCTTCAGTTATGGGCCAAAGTGGCCGGCCAAAGGAGAAGTGGGCCAAGGCCCACATGGACTTAAAATAAATAATACATAGAGGACCAATTCATATATTCATCTTAACATTGGAATATTCAAGAAGCTAGAAGAAGAGAAAAAGAAGATGAAGAGAACGGCCAAGCATAGCCAAAATTTGGCTCTTGGAAATCTTGATCAAAAAAATAATTTCTTCTAGTATTCCTACTAATTCAAAGGTCCTCTTCAACGTGGTATAATTGTTGAAGCAAGAAAGCTACTCTTTGTTGCAAGTCCAAATTCTAGTCAAGTGAAAAATTAAGGAAAAAGGTGAGAATTCATATTCTTTTATATGTTATGCAACATTTATGTATGCTGTAGTAGATAGAAATGAATGAAAATCGTGAAACTAATTGTGTTGTGTTGAGCCGTGTGGTGTGGAGTTGGCCGTATATATATATATATATAGGTGGTGTAGTAATGATAAACCAATTATTTTATCTAGCGTTTTGATTATTGTTGTTGTGGATTCTAGGTTGATAATGGAAGTTTAATGGTTCAAATTGGTTGTAGGTTGACGTGGGAATTAATGTGATTTTAGTATGATTTTATGTAATTGGGAAAATAGTGTTGCTAAGGTGTGAGTTGTTGGTGAAGTTCATGAAATTGAAGGAAGAAAATGTGTTGTTATTGTTCTTGTTCCATTTGGAAGGTTTCGGATGGCATAGCATATGGGTTGGATTATTTTGAATATTGTACGGATTGTTTGAAGTATTCTTGAATAGTGTTTGAATGGTTGCGAATTAGTACTTGAATGTGTGAGCAAATATGAAGTGAATATAAGTGAAACGTCGTTAAAGTTTGTAGAAAGAAGTTGTTAATGTTAGTATGCGTTTTGAATCAATTGTGAATATTGTTAGAATAATTGTTGGTATTGATGTTGATATTTTGGCCGAGTTAGATTCTCGGATTTGTTGTTGTATGTTTGGCCGAGTTGAATTCTCGAAGATGTTGCATTTACAGGGGAAATGCTGCCGAAATTTCTGTAGAATAAATGTTGGTTTAGAATTGGACTCTAAGTGTCTATGGCTAATGTTGGCACATGTGAATATTGTTGTAGATCTTGCGAAGCGAAAGACTTAAGTTCGGATTAGCATAGAAAGCGGGCAAGGGATGTAAGGCTTACCTTTCTTTCTTTTGGCATGACCTCTATGAAACGAGTAAATGGCATATATGTATGAATTCAAAGAATTTCCTATTCTTAGAGCCACTAGGATGGCTAATATTCTTGACTTCCATAAGCTGTTCCATATGATTTTGTGTGTATCTATAATGTCCGAAGTTTGTTTGGTATGTTCCGAATTGGCATTCGAAAGATAAGTGATATGGCTTATGTCTTGGTTCCTAAATGAGAGCACGTTTGATTATTCTGCTAAGTCCTTGATACACTTTGATATGTATACAAGATTCTAAAAGCTATATTTGATTTGATTTGATCCATACGATATTCGAAAGATATTTGATATGATTGTCGCTTCGATTCACCAAAAACAGCTTCTAAAATGTTCGTAAAAGCTTCTGTACTTCAAACGCTCATAACTTTCTCATACTAAGTCAGATTGACCCAAAATTTGTTTTACGAGCCCTCCGATGTCGGTAAGTATACCTATTTATCGAGTCTTGATTTGTATGCATATAGTTTCTCACTACTCTGCTCGTGCACGCCTTAATATGTCTATTCACCGAGTTCCGGGCCGGGTATGTTATCATGCGCACTCCACTGCATTATTCACCGAGTCCCTCAATAGAGGGACGGGTACGGTATATGCATATGATGAGGTGATGAGATGATGATGTGTTATGGTGGCCAGGAGGGCATATGATGATTTGATTCACCGAATCCCTCACTAGAGGGCCGGGTACGGTACGTGTATATATATATATATGCATGATGATATGATGGCATGCTGATATGATGATATGACTTCACTTACTGAGTCCCTCACTAGAGGGCCGGGTATGGTGTATATACATATATATATATATATATATATATATATATGTGTGTGTGTGTGTGTGTGTGTGTGTGTGTGTGTGATATATGATGTTGACAGGCATGACTCTATTCACCGAGCCCCTCACTAGAGGGCCGGGTACGGTATATGTATACATGTTTTCATGATGACATAATGACATGATTTCATTCACCGAGTCCCAGGATGGGCCGGGTATGGTATGTAATATGAGAATGTTTGATTCTGTTATGTTCTGCACAGGTACGGTGGTTTCTTTGTTACGATACTTGACTCCCGAAATCTCTATTTCAGTTATGATCTTTCTAGTTGTATCTCATGCCTTACATACTTAGTACATATTCCGTACTGACCCCCTCTTCTTCGGGGCTGCGTTTCATGCCCGCAGGTACAGACGTTCGTGTGAGTGACCCGACAGCTTAGGCTATCTGTTCTGCTGGCTTGGAGTGCTCCCTTGTTTTGGAGCCCGTATTTTGGTACAGACTCTTCCGTTATATATATGTATGTGCATATTCAGGGGTACGGCGGGGCCCTGTCCCGTCATATGATTCTGTTATATTTGTTAGAGGCCTATAGACGTATATGTGGGTCATGGGTCGTTATTATTCGGTTATGTCTGTGATTTGCGTCTAAGCGGTCCTATTTGCTATGATAGCCTTAACGGCTTGTATGTATATATACTTATGTATATATATATATATATACACTTGTGTATATTCTTTGGATGATATGTTCCACGATAGCCTTAGCGGCTTCTATATGATATGTATGTTATATGCGACCGCTTCAGATTAATATCCGTATAAATTAATATATGTTGGATATGGATAAGATGTGGATATGTCGATTTGGTAAATAGGTGCGTATGGGTGTCCAGCTCGGGTACCAGTCACGGCCCGAGGGGTTGGGTTGTGACAAAAGTGGTATCAGAGCTAGGTTTGTCCTCGGAATGTCTATAGGCCGTGTCTAGTAGAGTCTTGTTTATCGGTGTGTTGTGCACCACATCTATAAACAGGAGGCTACAGGACATTTAGGATGTTACCTTTCTTTCGATCTTAGATCGTGCGATAGAGCTGTATTATTAGGATGGTTCCTTTCTAACGAAATGTTATGTTTTCAGCGATGCCTCCGAGAAAAGCGACGGCTGCCTAGAAGGGCAAGTCAACAGCAATTGGAGAGACTAGCCAGGCCCAGAGAGTTACCAGGGGCCGTGCCCAGACTATGGCCGAGGTTATGCCCCATTCAGCGGGCTCTGCTACGCCACTATTATCGGAGGGCACCGGAGCGGCGGCCGGCGCCGCTATGGATCGGGGAGGCGGCCTACCATTAGCTCCCGAGCTCCGGCGCCGAGCCGCTCTCGTCTAGGAGCAAAGGAAAGGGTGATAAGAGATGTTGTACAGTTATTGACGAGGCTAGTAGCACGGCAGGCTCGCGGACGCGGGCTAGGGGGTGATGATGTCGATAGGTGTGACAGTTTGAGGGTTCATGATTTCTTGACCTGTAATCCCCCAGAGTTCTACGGGTCCAAGCAGGGAGGATCCTCGGGACTTCGTTCGACGGATGCTGCGGCGTACGGCCCCGAGATTAGTTAAAGCACGAGCCCGGTGCGTACGGCCATTTGGATTCATATGTTGCGTGATGTGGCGGTTGGTGGTATGGAGTCTGGGAGGCATGCGGAGCGAGGATGCTCTCCGATTATATGGGACGAGTTTACAACAACCTTTCTCGGCCATTTTCTGCCGCCCGAGATGCGACGGGCGAGGGTTGACAGATTTTTACGGCTGAGGCAGTCGGGCAGGAGCGTTCGGGAGTACAGCCTAGAGTTTAACTCTTTGGCTAGATACGCGCCTACTATTGTGGCTGATATGACTGACAGAATGCACCGATATGTGATAGGGTTCGATGACTACTTGATTGATAGTTGTATGGTGATGGCATCTCAGTCCGGGATGGATATTGCACGGTTACAGGCATACGCACAAGGAATGGAGGATCGATATAGAGGGCATCAGCTCGATAGAGATAGTGATAGAAGGTAGCCCAAGAGGGCTAGGTCGGCGGTGTTACGGGGGTTTCGGCGGGGCGACCCTCGGCCGACGGCATAGTGGATATTTTCTCGGCCCGGCCAGCGATGCGCCTCCCGGTTCACGGGTAGGCGATTTGATAGCACTGGGCACACAGGAGTAGGCCAGAGTTCCAGGGCCTCGGGTTCGCGGGTGGACAAAGGTTCCGGTCAGACAAGGCCACCTTTGCCTCGGTATTCCCGTTGTGGTAGGCCCCATTTCGGCGAGTGTCATTTTGGTATGGATGCTTGCTTTGCTTGCGGCCGTCTAGGCCATGTTATGAGGGAGTGTCCGTTTAGGGGTGGTCCAGGTGGTTCAGCCCAGCCCATCGGATCAGTTGCTGGTTCATCTTCCCCTTCTGTAGCTATGCGGCCGACACCGGCAGGTCGCGGTAGAGGTCGAGGCGGAGCTCCCGGTTCTAGCGGCCCTTCGAATCGCTTATATGCTTTGGCTAGCCGACAGAACCAGGAGGCATCACAAGACGTGGTTATAGGTACACTTTTGATCCCCCTACTGAAATGTATATGCATTAATAGATTCAGACTCTATTTTATTATATATTTCCCCCCGATTGCTAGAAAAGAAAAAAAAATTGGGATGAAAACCCGAAATTGATAGGACCGTTTGAGGTAGCTATTCATACAGATAAAAAGTGAATGTTGAGAATTTAAAACGGCTAACTCGGTAATTACATAATCAGAAAAATAAAAGACCCTCTCTAGATCGGAGTGGGGCCCGCTACGAGAACTTTTCGGAAATTGTTAAGACCCCGACTTACCCTAGATTATGTGAAAAAGGTCGTGCGGGGAAGTGGGTGCAATTATACCAGCATTAACTCATCGAAATGCGTTAAAGTTTCGAGGTTAAGCGTGCTAGGGCCAGAGCAATTTTGGGATGGGTGACCCCCTGGGAAATGTACAAAAATTTCCACAAATGTAGATATAAGAGACAAATGTGAAATTAGGGTAATCTAAAGGAAATTAGAATATGCAGAGCGGTTAGAAACCTTAACAAGTCGTGTAAGCTAAAGCAGACCAAATTGGTGAAGAGAAGAACGCACAACGCAACACTGGAATCAGAAAAGGTTTGAATAAGCGTTTGAGAAATATTTTGTAAGAGAAATAGTAGTAAACATATATGTATGTATATGACATCTTATTTATGACTGTCTCGATCGATAGGTGAAACCTAGCAACCAGTGTTACGACGTACAGAAGACATTAACTGGACAGAATCCAAGAGACAAGCGAAGGGTATGGTACAGAGGTTCTGAAATAAACTGATACTGATGTCACTACAAGTAAGATTGGAAAACTCTGATACAACGACGTATGGAAAAGAAAGGGAGTGAGTAAATGGAAGGTAAGAAGATTAAGATGTCGGAAAAAGGTGAAAAAGTAAGAAACATGATTAAGAAAAGCCTCCAACGGAGCCGACGGGAAAAGCATGAAATTAGTTGCATAAAGGTCTGTAAAAGAATTAGAATGTGATAGTATATGACAAAAAGAGGGACAAACCTGAGAGAGGTTAACGGTGGAAATAGGACAAGCATATGGAAGTACGGAGGATATTTTAATAAGTTGGCGGTAGCCGACTGACTACTTACCAAAGGAAGGATAATTCCACAGACATGTTGGTATAGTTGATTTGAACATAGCGAAACCTTTTTGGAGAGTGACTTAAGAATGGAACCGATTCGCACGAATAAAAGTAGTATCTTACGAACTTCAGAGCCGATGCCACAAACAATAAGAGAAGAAAGCTACTCCCCAGGAAAGAAATTAAGGATACTGATGGCTTAATTGAGGGAAAAAGAGAGCGGTTGAAAAAAATAATAAATGGAAAGGATACGCACCAGGAGCTTAATGACACTGTTAGACATAAAGGATAGGGGTATGGCAAAAAGGAAAAAAAAAGGGGGGGGGGGGGGGGGAGGGGTAAGTGTCGAAATGGATGCCCTTATGAGTATTCCGATTAAATATGAGAACGTAGCTAACAAGGAGATAGACAGGATAGGATCCATAACGAAGGGACTGCAATTGTAAGAGGATCGCGAAAAGCGATGGTTGCTTAAAAGGCATAGACATATATATACCCTCTTAATTAAAAGGGGGGGGGGGAGAACATACTAGAATTGAAACGAATCATGATGATCTGAGTTCCAGAAGAAAGCAAGAAAGAGAGCAAGAAAGGTATACTGGCATTGAGGTACGTGAGGGAAGGAAATGAGGAAAAAAAAGTGGCGACAAGAATCCAAAGATGTTGCGAGTTAAGCAATTAACTGAATTCGAATCATAAGTTGTCATGAGTATAGTCGGACTGCGAAGGACGAGAAATGGCAAAGCAATATCATGTATATACGTTTTGAATACTGATATGACTGGCGTTGGAAAGGAACATAACCATTATGTTCGTTAGTGACAAAGTCATTATTGGCTAAACACTTAGAATGTAACATTTGGAGGAAAGCCCGAAAGGGGTACCGAAGAGATGAACGCAAAGAATATGGAATATGCCATATATGAGTCAGAGTTACCACTGAATTAGGAGCGGTACATCCCGTCTTCCACTGCCCATGCTTCGCAAATGTGTTGGTGACCCTTCCCAAGTATTTCATAGAAATGATATCTAAGTAACAAAAAAGTTACCATATAAGGAATAATCTGTATCTATAACGGATGGTCAGGTAAGAAAGTTATATACCAACGACGTGGTTCCGGTTAAAGTATTGCGGCCAAACAATAATAAAGAGGAGACGATCTGGGAAGCCGAAAGAAGAAATGAAGAAGAAGTATCCCTAATTGTTTTCTACGCTACAGGCAATCTAAGCTTCAAAAAGGGATGTGCTAAATGATCGTGTGTGACAATTATAAAGGAAACCTCCCCGAAGTATTGTAATATGCCATGAGGCCAGTTCAACATTCGAGGACGAATGTTCTAGAGGGGGGGGGGGGAGAATGTTATATGCCGCATTTTGTACGTTCGGATAATTCAAGATAATTGCGGGAATTTAAGGACAAGGTTGTATTTTAGTTTTGTTTAGCACACAAGTTTCTTATGAAAATTTTGATGTGGAAATATTAAGAAAGGCTAGGGTAAAAAGGAAAATACGCAAGATGACTCATGGAAATATGGAGGAAGGATAAGGGCAAATTCGAAATTTGAAAAATTATTTTTCATGAATTACAAGACTAGATAAAAAAAAAAAAAAAAGAAGAGAAAAAGAAGAAGAAGAGAACGGCCAAGCATAGCCAAAATTTGGCTCTTGGAAATCTTGATCAAAAAAATAATTTCTTCTAGTATTCCTACCAATTCAAAGGTCCTCTTCAACGTGGTATAATTGTTGAAGCAAGAAAGCTACTCTTTGTTGCAGGTCCAAATTCTAGTCAAGTGGAAAATTAAGGGAAAAGGTGAGAATTCATATTCTTTTATATGTTATGCAAGATTTATGTATGTTGTAGTAGATAGAAATGAATGAAAATCGTGAAACTAATGTGTGTTGTGTTGAGCCGTGTGGTGTGGAGTTGGCCGTATATATATATATATATATATATATATAGGTGGTGTAGTAATGATAAACCAATTATTTTATCTAGCGTTTTGATTATTGTTGTTGTGGATTCTAGGTTGATAATGGAAGTTTAATGGTTCAAATTGGTTGTAGGTTGACGTGGGAATTAATGTGATTTTAGTATGATTTTATGTAATTGGGAAAATAGTGTTGCTAAGGTGTGAGTTGTTGGTGAAGTTCATGAAATTGAAGGAAGAAAATGTGTTGTTATTGTTCTTGTTCCATTTGGAAGATTTCGGATGGCATAGCATATGGGTTGGATTATTTTGAATATTGTACGGATTGTTTGAAGTATTCTTGAATAGTGTTTGAATGGTTGCGAATTAGTACTTGAATGTGTGAGCAAATATGAAGTGAATATAAGTGAAACGCCGTTGAAGTTTGTAGAAAGAAGTTGTTAATGTTAGTATGCTTTTTGAATCAATTGTGAATATTGTTAGAATAATTGTTGGTATTGTTATTGATATTTTGGCCGAGTTAGATTCTCGGATTTGTTGTTGTATGTTTGGCCGAGTTGAATTCTCGGAGATGTTGCATTTACAGGGGAAATGCTGCTGAAATTTCTGTAGAATAAATGTTGTTTTAGAATTGGACTCTAAGTGTCTATGGCTAATGTTGGCACATGTGAATATTGTTGTAGATCTTGCGAAGCGAAAGACTTAAGTTCGGATTAGCATAGAAAGCGGGCAAGGTATGTAAGGCTTACCTTTCTTTCTTTTGGCATGACCTCTATGAAACGAGTAAATGACATATATGTATGAATTCAAAGAATTTCCTATTCTTAGAGCCACTAGGATGGCTAATATTCTTGACTTCCATAAGCTGTTCCATGTGATTTTGTGTGTATCCATAATGTCCGAAGTTTGTTTGGTATGTTCCGAATTGGCATTCGAAAGATAAGTGATATGGCTTATGTCTTGGTTCCCAAATGAGAGCACGTTTGATTATTCAGCTAAGTCCTTGATACACTTTGATATGTATACATGATTCTAAAAGCTATATTTGATTTGATTTGATCTATACGATATTCGAAAGATATTTGACATGATTGTCGCTTCGATTCACCAAAAACGGCTTCTGAAATGTTCGTAAAAGCTTATGTACTTCAAACGCTCATAACTTTCTCATACTAAGTCAAATTGACACGAAATTTGTTTCTGAGCCCTCCGATGTCGGTAAGTATACCTATTCATTGAGTCTTGATTTGTATGCATATATTTTCTCACTACTCTGCTCGTGCACGCCTTAATATGTCTATTCACCGAGTTCCGGGCCGGGTATATTACCATGCACACTCCACTGCATTGTTCACCGAATCCCTCAATAGGAGGACGGGTACGGTATATGCATATGATGAGGTGATGAGATGATGATGTGTTATGGTGGCCAGGAGGGCATATGATGATTTGATTCACCGAGTCCCTCACTAGAGGGCCGGGTACGATACGTATATATGTATATGCATGATGATATGATGGCATGCTGATATGATGATATGACTTCACTTACTGAGTGCCTCACTAGAGGGCCGAGTATGGTGTATATACATACATATATATATATATATATATATATATATATATGTGATATATGATGTTGACAGGCATGACTCTATTCACCAAGCCCCTCACTAGAGGGCCGGGTACGGTATATGTATACATGTTTTCATGATGACATAATGACATGATTTCATTCACCGAGTCCCAGGATGGGCCGGGTACGGTATGTGATATGAGAATGTTTGATTCTGTTATGTTACGGGTACGGTGGTTTCTTTGTTACGATACTTGACTCCGAAATCTATTTCAGTTATGATCTTTCTAGTTGTATCTCATGTCTTACATACTCAGTACATATTCTGTACTGATCCCCTCTTCTTCGGGGGCTGCGTTTCATGCCTACAGGTACAGACATTTGTGTGAGTGACCCGACAGCTTAGGCTATCTGTTCTGCTGCCTTGGAGTGCTCCCTTGTTCTGGAGCCTATATTTTGGTACAGACTCTTCCGTTATATATATGTATGTGCATATTCAGGGGTACGGCGGGGCCCTGTCCCGTCATTTGATTCTGTTATGTTTGTTAGAGGCCTGTAGACATATATGTGGGTCATGGGTCGTTATTGTTCGGTTATGTCTGTGATTTGCGTCTAAGCGGTCCTATTTGCTATGACAGCCTTAATGGCTTGTTTGTATATATATACTTGTGTATATGCTTTGGATGATATGTTCTACGACAGCATTAGCGGCTTCTATATGATATGTATGTTATATGCGACCGCTTCAGATTAATATGCGTATAAATTAATATATGTTGGATATGGATAAGATGTGGATATGTCGATTTGGTAAATAGGTGCATATGGGTGTCCCGCTCAGGCACCAGTCACGGCCCGCGGGGTTGGGTCGTGACATCTTATGACCAGGTTTTGGGGTAATATTTAGTTTTCTTAAGTTCCGCTTTCTTATATGATTTGTATCAATTTCGATATGGTTAATAAAAGGTGATTATGGTTTTTACTCTGGTTTTAAATTGATTTATTGTTGTTCGGGGTTTGGCTTACCTATCGGTGGGAAGGTATAGGCGCCATCATGACCTTGCAATTTGGGCCGTGACAACTTGTCTTTTTCACTTTCTGAGACAGTATTTGTATTTGAGACATGGTTACTTTTCCAGACTTGTATTTTTAGTCGCTTTTGTACTGATTCAGGCTAGATCACCTGGGGATGTAGACTTTTATTCCGCACTTATCTTATGATATCATATTGAGACTTCTCATTTTATGTCTTTTGTTATTCGTTGCTTAATTTATTCGTTGGATAAGGGAAGGGTTCGCCCACCAGTGGGTTTAGTGTGGGTGCCCGCTCGACTCACGAGTTGGGTCGTGACACAACTTCTTCTCTCATTTTTTACCAAACCGTTGATTGACGCCACCTTGTTTTGTGAGCTTACAATGTTGTTGCAGTAGTATAAATTTCATCCGAATTTCGAAGTGAGATTCAAAATTGTAGTACTCCCTCCTTTTTCTAAATAAATGGTGTTTTAGGCTTTTCATTTTATTTAAAAATAAGTGGTGCTTTAGGATTTTAAAGAGAAATTAACTTTATTCTTCGAAAATTACTCTTATTTGTATAATTAAGAATCATTAAGTAACTTTTCTAGGAATGACATAACTTAGAAAAAGGGAAAATTTAATTAAGGGTAAGTTAGTAAAAATACTACTAATTTTTTAGGAGTGAGCAATTTCTTAAGGGGTGTGCATACGCTAAAAACATCATTTATTATGAAATGGAGAGAGTATTAAATTTGTTTGAATATTGTATGAAAGTTGTATGCAATGTTGTTGTAGTTGTATTAATGTCACGACCCAGCCCCGTGGGCCGTGACTGGTGCCCTACTTAGGCACCCAAACGAACTCGCGAACCAAATCAGTATAGTACCACATAATCAGATGTAACAGACGTTACTCGTACCGATAATCACAAGCAGACGTCATACAAACGCGATCCTAAGCGGTCACCCGTGTCAAACATCACATCAGAATCAAGTTGGCGGAATGTACATCGCCCAGACACACTCATGCAAACATGTGGGCCATATCGCGCGGAAGTAGCCTACGGGGCCGCTTAAGGACGCAAATCGAATCATATACGATACAAACCGAGTCACATACAAACGGACCGGACCACGACCCACAAATATGACTACGAGCCTCTACAAACAGAACCAAACATACGAACATATGACGGGACGGGGCCCCGCCGTGCCGAACAAGAGTAAAATGTACAGAATATACAACAGAAAAGGGTATATACCAAAAGTATGAGCTTCGGATCGAGGGAGCACTCCAGACAGCAGAACAGAGGTCCTAAACTGGTGGCGTACCACGCGATGCGTCTGTACCTGCGGGCATGTAGCGCAGCCCCCGAGGAATAGGGGGTCAGTACGAAGGAAATGCGAGTATGTAAAGCGGGAGATACAATAACTCGAATCATACTGGATTCAGGAGATACAGAAACAAATACAGAAGTAACCGATCAAACCTGTGCGAAATGCAAATGTACAGAATGCAAATAAAAATCATGCATAAAGCTCAGAATACGTGGTCACCCCCGATGCTGGTGCCACAACACATCATACTCCAGAAGCTTTCAAATCTCCGTACATCTCCGAACACATCATAACATCACACACATCATATCATCAGAATATATCAGAAGCCATATCACATCATAACACCATAGACGGTAACCGGCCCTATGGCCAGGTCTCGGAAACCGTAACACATCATACTGCCGAATATGTCATAATGCGCACGATCACAAAACCGGCCCGGGCACCGGCGAACGAAACCATAGTAATTGGCACGAGCGGAGTAGTGCGTAAACCATATGCATATCAAAAGTATGTTCCCGGACTCGACACATAATTTCATATACATATACAATAGCCTCGTAAGGCTTAAAACGAATATCGAGTAAATCTTAATTAGTATACAAAAGTTCGGACTTTTAAATTATCAATTTTTCTCAAAACACATTGTAGGTCGTTCTTCGGAAAATTTATTATCATTCATAGCACCGGCGCTCAAATAACCTTATCGAACATTTTAAACGGACCTTAGCATCATAGGCAAACATTTCTTTTTCATATCGGACGGAAAAGAGTCAAACAAACCAAATAAGGGAGTCTCGGGACTTGTGGGCCCACCTCGGGTCAAGCCAAGGCGGCGAACATAAATTACAGACATTAGGCTCCATAGAGTTATTTATGAAAGTTTCGAAGCGATTTGGATTCATTTGCGAAAGATACGAAAGTCTACGCATTCTTATATCCAAAGGTAAGCATTTGATTCAATTGCGCTGAATGAATAGTAACCAAAATCAAACTCAGATTTCTAGGAGCAAAATTAGTCCCGAGGTTCTGTTTTCGGCCTAGTAGGTCTAGGACATGCCATATGAAGAATAGGTATGCTTTACATACCTTGCGGACGTCTTACGCTCGCTTTATCTCCAATCCCGTTTCGTCAAAAATCTGTAAATGGTCACCTTTACCAGTAACTATTCATGAGAATTAACATTTCAATCTTAGGTTCACGTTTGACTACCGAAATTTCGGCAGCACTTCCCCCATATATATAACATCCCCGAGAATCATCTCGGCTCAAATATCAACAACAACAACCCAACAACATCAACAACCATCATAAACTACATTATGGCACAAAAAGTCTCCCTTCTACATAGTTCAATAATTTCCATCCAAACTTCATATAATCAAACTAATACCAACATTTTCCATATTCATTAACTACTTCAATATTATTCCAACATATTCCAATAACGTTCCAAACGATATTCATAAATTCAGGCATTCCCACCAATTTCCATATTCTATCCAAAGCTTCTACAAATGCAACAACGCTTCCAAATCACATTGTTTTCCTTCCAAACTCATCAACAACAATCATAATCCACATCCAAGACTTTAATCCCATACTTATATAAAAATCATATAAATTCACATAATTTCTCATAATCACATACAAGCAATTCCAAGGCCAATTCAAATTATTAAACCTTTATTTGCATTACTAAGATCACAACAACACAACTAACAAACTAATTGAACTTGAATTCATTCTCTTCCATGTCAACATGGATCACGGCCAACATGCTTTTCACACACACACACATGCCATGCACACACACACACCACACTTTCATAATTCTCATCTAATTCTAATCATCATAACATATAAATTCATTCCATAACTTCAAACATAAAATTCATACCTTTTCTTCAAATTTCAACTTTCCGCAAACGTCGCTCGTTTGCTAAACTAATTATGCCACGTTGAAGAGCGTCTTGAACTTAGTAAGAATTCAAGAAGAAGGGAATTTTTGGATCAAAGTTTGTTGGCTTGAAGATTTTTTTTTTTTTTTGTTTTTTTTCTTTCTTTGGCCGATTGGCCTTGTTTCTTTTTCTCTCAATTTCTTTTGATTTCTTGAATGTTCTAATGGATGAGTTTGCATGGATTCATCCATTTATTCTTCACAAGCCACATGCAAAGCACATGACTAATTAATAAAATCATGGGCTTGGGCCACTATGTGGCCGGCCACCCCTTACAATTTGGGCCTCAATTTCTTTTATTATTTTGAGCCCAATTTTCCATGGATCATATTTTGCAATTTCCGAAATAAATTTCTAAAATTTCAATTTTGCCCTTAGGCCTTCTCCAATGTTTCCACATTCAAACTTCCGTAACCGGCATACACATACTAAAAAAAAATCCAAATATGGCCTCCTTTCTCATAAGTCAAAATTATTTCGAATTTTCCGAATATGCAAAAATGCCGGATATAACATCCTCCCCCCTTTAGAACATTCGTCCTCGAATGTTAAATTAACCTTATAGTAAATCAGAATAAGTCGGGGAGGTCCTCTCGCCAACTACGTACTCATATTTGATTAGAGCACTTGTAAGGGCATTTCCTTTCCAACTCCTTCCATCATTCTCTGATATTACTGCATTAGGGCTGCTCAAAATCTTTATTAGTCCAGCGGTTTGCATAATCTCAAATAGGACATATGACGAATAGAATCTTTATCAGAACCAGAAGGTCAGGCGGATGTCGGACGGAGTCAGTTCCGGAATCAGAAGTACAAAAGTACGACAGACAGAAGCATAATCCGACGTTATCTTAAGCAGATTCAAAATTGGAGCCAGGCGTACAGAAACATATCGGACAGGCCCATAATTAGCATCAGATGCACTGAACTATATTGGGTAGGTCCGTAATCGGAGTCAAACGTATGGACGTAGACCAGACAAATCCGTGACCGGAGTCAGACGTACAAAAATATATCAAACAAATTTATCGTCAGAGTCGGACGTACAAAAGTATATCGGACAAAACATATTCAGGTTCGGAAGTGCGGAAGCATAGCAGACAAACTCATACTCCGCCATCATATCAAACAGATTCATAACCAGGGCCAAACATACAGAAGTATATCGAACAGATCGTAATCAAAGTCAGACATACGAAGATATATCAGACAGATTTGTAATCAGAATCAGACGTACGAAGCCACGTCGGACAGATTCGTAGCCAGAGTTAGGCGTACAGAGGTACATCAGATAGAAGTGTAATCGGATTCGGAAATATAGAGGCATAATAGACAGGGCTTCATCGAAATCAGAGGCGCAAAAATGTGGCATACAGAATCACTTGCAAAATTTTCCTACCAACGATTTATTACTCACTCTACTCCTTGTAGAGTTTCTAAGCACCCCTCATATTCAAATTTCACTTAGGTTAACCCAAGTTCTCATTTGGCCCTTATTTCCATGTTTATAAAAATTTTCGACATACTTCCCAGGGGGGTCACCCATCCCAGAATTGTTCTGGTCCTAGCACGCTTTACTTCGAAACTTTTAGGCGTTCTGATGCATTACTGCTAGGATAACTGTGTCAACCATCCCACACGAACTTTGTCACGTAATTTAGGGCAGGTCGGTGCCTTAAGAAAATTTTCGAAAAATCTTTCATAGCGGGTCCCACTCCGACCTAAAGGGATCGTTTGCCTCCTGTCTATACGGTCTACCGTCTCGGCCATCCAAATTCCTTATATTCGCCTGTATATATGACTATCTCAAGTGGTTCCACTGATTCGGGTTCTTACCTTACTTTTACCAACGCGCAGAATAAGAAGATCACATAAAACAATGGAATATCGGTCTGTCAATACACACATTCATCAAGAAAGATTAATAATATACCTGGGTCTACGTCTGGCGATGCCTCTGGGTTCTGCCGACCAGTCAAAGCATATACGCGGTTCAAAGGACCGCTAAGATCGAACCCCAAGACGGCCTGCCGCGGCCCGCCGGAGTCGCGGCATACCCTCGCCCCGCAGGCGCATAGCCGAAGGAGTGGATGATGAACCGAAGAATCGAGCCGTCGGGCCGTGCCGCACCACGAACCGCCCACCCGCGGACAATATCGCATAATATGGCCCCCGGCGGCCGCAAGAAAAACAGGGCCGTGGCCGGCCTCCCCCGGGGGTGCGATCTCCCTATGAACACCGGGCATAGGTGGCCTAGTCCGACCTGGGACCTCTACTCGCCTGAGGACCTGAGGCTCTGGAACTGTGGTCTGTCCTGGACGGTCCCGCGCCATCAAATCGCCTACCGGTAGACTGTATGTCCTGACCTGATGGAGGGAAATATCCACCAGACTGATACTGAGGCTGTCCGCCACGGAAATCTCCAGAATATCCGGCAGACCTGGCCCTCTTGGGCGGCCTCCTATCACGATCTCTACTAGGCCGGTCTCGCTCGGTGCTTGGGTCCTCCATCCCCCGAGCGTAGGCTCCGTAACTCGGCAATATCCATATCCGGTCGCGTCGCCATCGATATACAGCGTCAACCAAGTAACGATCCAGCCCGAGCACATACCTGTGCATCCGATCAGCCATGTCCGCCACTATGGTAGGAGCATACCGGGCCAGAGAATCAAATTCCAGATTATACTCACGAATGCTCCGACCCATCTGCTTTATCTGTAAGAATCTATCAACTCTCGCCCTCCGCAACTCTGGGGGCAAAAAGTGGCGAAGAAAAGCAGCCTCAAACTCGGCCTAAGTAGCTGGGGCAGCACCCTCGCCCCGGGACAGCTCCCAGGACTCGTACTAATGAGCAGCAACATCTCGTAACCGATGCGAGGCTAACTCGACCCGACTCGGTCTCGAAGCCCCCGACCGGCCCCAATGCACGCCTCCCCCCGAATAAAGTCTGGGGGTCCTCCTCGGGCTTAGACACCGAAATACCGCGGGGACGCACGTCGAAGTCGCGGACCCTCGACCGTCACGTACGTCATCATCCTCGCCCCTCGGTGCGTCCGTGAGCACGTCCGCTACTATAGTCGTCGATAACCGTACGGCCTCTCCTCAACGTCCGTCCTCAACACCAGCCGGGGGCTGGGGCCTGTGAAGCTAATGGTGGATCTGCTCTCGGCCCCTCCGATAGCGATGCAGTAGAGCCATCTGACTGGGGCACCACATCAGGCATGGTCGGGGCGCGGGCCCTAGTAACCCTCTGAGCTCGGCTAGTCTCTCCCGTCTCTGGCACTGCCTTGCCCTTCTGGGCAGCCGTCGCCTTCTTCGGAGGCATTATTGAAAAATATAACAATCGGTCAGAAAAGTCATCCTAATAGCACAGCTCTATCGCATGATCTAAGATCCAAAGAAAGGTAACACCCTAGATGTCCTGTAGCCTCCTGTTTATAGATGTGGTGCACAACACACCGATAAACAAGACTGCGAGACACGAACGCGTAGACATTCGAGGACGGACTGCTCGATACCACTTTTGTCACGACCCGGCCCGGGTGGGCGTGGCGGTGCCCTACTTAGGCACCCAAACGAACTCGCGAACCAAATCGGTATAGTACCACATAATCGGATGTAACGGACGTTACACGTACCGATAATCACAGCGTACGTCATACAAACGCGATCCTAAGCGGTCACCCGTGTCAAACATCACATCAGAATCAAGTTGGCGGAATGTACATCGCCCAGACACACTCATGCAAACATGTGGGCCATATCGGCCAGAGTAGCCTACGGGGCCGCTTAAGGACGCAAATCAGAATCATATACAGACAAACCGGAGTCACACACAAACAGACCGGACCCACGACCCACAAATATGACTACGGGCCTGCCTACAAACGAACCAAACATACGAACATATGACGGGACGGGCCCCGCCGTGCCGAACGATGTAGCAAATGTACGAGAATATACAACGAGAAAAGGGTATATACCAAAAGTATGAGCTCGGATCGAGGGAGCACTCCCGGAATGCGGAGGTCCTGGCGGTGGCGTACCACGCGCGTGCGTCCGTACTCGTGGGCATGTAGCGCAGCCCCCGAGGAACAGGGGGTCAGTACGAAGGAAGTACTGAGTATGTAAAGCAGGAGATACAATAACTCAAATCATAACTGGATTCAGGAGATACAGAAACAAATACAGAAGTAACCGATCAAACCTGTGCGAAATGCAAATGTACAGAATGCAAATAAAAATCATGCATAAAGCTCAGAATACGTGGTCACCCCCGATGCGGTGCCACAACACATCATACTCCGTGCTTTCAAATCTCCGTACATCTCCGAACACATCATAAGATCACACACATCATATCATCCGAATATATCAGAAGCCATATCACATCATAACACCATAGACGGTAACCGGCCCTATGGCCAGGTCTCGAAAACCGTAACACATCATACTGCCGAATATGTCATAATGCGCACGATCACAAAACCGCCCGGCACCGAGAACGAAACCATAGTAATTGGCACGAGCGGAGTAGTGCAGAAACCATATGCATATAAAAAGTATGTTCCCAGACTCGACACATAATTTCATATACATATACAATAGCCTCAGAAGGCTTAAAACGAATATCGAGTAAATCAGAATTAGTATACAAAAGTTCGGACTTTTAAATTATCAATTTTTCTCAAAACACATTATAGGTCGTTCTTCGGAAAATTTATTATCATTCATAGCACCAGCGCTCAAATAACCTTATCGAACATTTTAAACGGACCTTAGCATCATAGGCAAACATTTCTTTTTCATATCGGACGAAAAAGAGTCAAACAAACCAAATAAGGGGAGTCTCGGGACTTGTGGGCCCACCTCGGGTCAAGCCAAGGCGGCGAACATAAATTACAGACATTAGGCTCCATAGAGTTATTTATGAAAGTTTCGAAGCGATTTGGATTCATTTGTGAAAGATACGAAAGTCTACGCATTCTTATATCCAAAGGTAAGCATTTGATTCAATTGCGCTGAATGAATAGTAACCAAAATCAAACTCGAATTTCTAGGAGCAAAATTAGTCCCGAGGTTCTGTTTTCGGCCTAGTAGGTCTAGGACATGCCATATGAAGAATAGGTAAGCTTTACATACCTTGCGGACGTCTTACGCTCGCTTTATCTCCAATCCCGTTTCGTCAAAAATCTGTAAATGGTCACCTTTACCAGTTACTATTCATGAGAATTAACATTTCAATCTTAGGTTCACGTTTGACTACCGAAATTTCGGCAGTACTTCCCCTATAAGTATAACATCCCCGAGATTCAACTCGGCTCAAATATCAACAACAACAACCCAACAACATCAACAACCATCATAAACTACATTATGGCACAAAAAGTCTCCCTTCTACATAGTTCAACAATTTCCATCCAAACTTCACATTATCAAACTAATATCAATATTTTCCATCTTCATTAGCTAATTCGATATTATACAAACATGTCCCAATAACGTTCCAAACGATATTCATAAATTCGAGCATTCCCGCCAATTTCCATATTCTATCCAAAGCTTCTACAAATGCCACAACGCTTCTAAATCACATTGTCTTTCCTACAAACTCATCAACAACAATCATAATCTACATCCAAGACTTTAATCCCATACTTATATAAAAATCATATAAATTCACATAATTTCTCATAATCACATACAAGCAATTCCAAGGCCAATTCAAATCATTAAACCTTTATTTGCATTACTAAGATCACAACAACACAACTAACAAACTAATTGAACTTGAATTCATTCTCTTCCATGTCAACATGGCTCACGGCCAACATGCTTTTCACACACACACACACGCCATGCACACACACACCACACTTTCATAATTCTCATCTAATTCTAATCATCATAACATATAAATTCATTCCATAACTTCAAACATAAAATTCATACCTTTTCTTCAAATTTCAACTTTCCGCAAACGTCGCTCGTTTGCTAAACTAATTATGCCACGTTGAAGAGCGTCTTGAACTTAGTAAGAATTCAAGAAGAAGGGAATTTTTGGATCAAAGTTTGTTGGCTTGAAGATTTTTTTTTTTTTGTTTTTTTTCTTTCTTTGGCCGATTGGCCTTCTTTCTTTTTCTCTCAATTTCTTTTGATTTCTTGAATGTTCTAATGGATGAGTTTGCATGGATTCATCCATTTATTCTTCACAAGCCACATGCAAAGCACATGACTAATTAATAAAATCATGGGCTTGGGCCACTATGTGGCCGGCCAACCCTTACAATTTGGGCCTCAATTTCTTTTATTATTTTGAGCCCAATTTTCCATGGATCATATTTTGCAATTTCCGAAATAAATTTTCAAAATTTCAATTTTGCCCTTAGGCCTTCTCCAATGTTTCCACATTCAAACTTCCGTAACCGGCATACACATACTAAAAAAAAATCCAAATATGGCCTCCTTTCTCATAAGTCAAAATTATTTCGAATTTTTCGAATATGCAAAAATGCCGGATATAACAATTAAATTTGCAAAAAACCTAACATGAACTTTATACAAAATTTTTACAGCTATATAAATATTTCATTCCATTTTTATACACGAAAAATGAGAAAATTCTAAGCCTTGAGCGAGATATACAAATTTCATACACAAAGTGTTGAACAAAATTTTTAAGCCTTAAAGCGAGATATACATATTTCATATAGTTCTTATACACAAAAATTTGAGTGAAATATTTAAGCCTTGAGCGAGATATACACATTTCATACACAAATTTTTTAGCGAAATTTTGGAGCCCCTGACTAAAAAATTTCGTATATATTTTTCCAAGAAATTTATCGCAATGTTTTGTAAACTTAAAAGTATCGTCAAGTTTTGTTATGTAAATATAAATATAGATATATACGCCACTCTCCCTTTATCAGAATAACTTTTCGTAAAAGCTACGGAGAAAAGCGCATTGTGTTTGACTAATTCCTTTGAAAAGTGTTTATTTCAATATTTAATAAGCAAAACCGTGTTTGACCAATTTTTTCAAAAAATGCTTTTTAGTGTCAAGTCTATATATAATATAAAGCTAGGCATAGACAATCCTATATGACACCTCTTTATGGCCTCCATTGACATTTATCTTCACATTTTTTTCCTTTTTTTGAGATATTTCTCTATCTTTCCATCATTTTGTAATTAATAATTAGTCATCTTCTACCTTATTTAATCGATAAAGTTCTTTAATTACCTTATTCTTTCCTTATCAGTTATATATATCTTTTAGTTTTCTATAATTAATTAGTATCATTTAATTAACTAACCGTTTTGATTTTGGTAAGAGGAGAGTTTTTTCTCTCCTATCTCCTTTCTTACCCTCCCAAACGGTAAGATCAATTCCCCTCCCCCCCTCCCCGCCACTCCAATTGGTGACCGAGCATCTCCTTTCCGTCTTATCCTCAGTCGCTGCCGCCGCTGACCACTGTGGTACATTTTCCAATCGGCCATATCTCCCTCTCTCATTTTCTCTTTTCTTTTCCTTTCTTTCTTTCCTCCTCTACCCTGCAACAGGAAACCCTTCCCCAGTAGGTTTCCGGTTGGATCTGCACAGGTACTCAAGTCTCCGGCAGAGTAAAGCGGTGAACGGTGATTTCGGCAGCGGCGGGGAACAGTATTTTCCGGCGATAAACAGGGATTTTTGGCAGTGAAGAGATTCTTTTTACCTGGAGTTGGTACCTTCGGTAGCCCCTATCCATTCTGTCTTTTAGCCATATAAATTTTGCCTGCTCTACTTTACTGAATATTTGTTTCACTTTCTTGCCTTTAACTCTAACTGGTGCTTTAATATTGACCCTTATTTGTCTTGGATAATCCTTTTACTAGTGTATATTTACGTTAGTGGCTTTAGTGAGGGTTAGTAGACTAAGGTTATGTTCTCGGTCGGGCATGGATGCTGGGGTGGGGGGGGGGGGTTTAGGGAGCTTTTAAGTAGAGAGTAGGGTCTTGGAACATTGGGACTTTAATGGGAAAGTCCATAGTGCAGTTAAGATTCTTAAGAAAAGGAGGATTAATATTTCTTGCGTCCAAGAGACTAAATAGGTAGGACCTAAAGCTAAGGATGTAAACGGGTATAAGGATGTGGACGGGTATAAGCTTTGGTTCTTAGGTATGTCGAGGGATAGGAATGGGGTAGGCATCTTAGTTGATAGTGAGCTAAGGGATCAGGCGGTATAGGTCAGGAGGGTCAATGACAGGATGATGGCGATTAAGTTGATCATTAGAGGGTTCACCTTGATCATTATTAGTGCTTATGCACCGCAAACAGGCTTGGACGAGGAGGAAAAGAGGCGTTTTTGGGAGGAATTGGATGAAGTGGTGGGAGGTATACCGCCTACTGAGAAGTTATTCGTAGAAGGAGATTTCAATGGAAACATTGGATCGGTTTCGAGAGGTTATGATGATGTGCACGGGGGGTTTTTACTTCAGAGCCAGGAACGGAGGAAGAGTCTTACTTCTGGATTTTGTAAAGTCTTTTGATTTGGTGGTAGCCAACTCGAGTTTTCGAAAGAAGAAGGAGCACTTGGTAACCTTCCGTAGCTTGGTGCTGCGACACAGATAGACTGTTGCTCCTTAGAAAAGATGATAAAGGTCTATGTAAAGACTGTAAGGTCATTCCAAGTGAGAATCTTACGACCCAGTATAAGCTATTGGTGATGGATTTGGAGATAAAAAGGAAGAAGAAGAAGAGGGTCATCGTTGACTGGCCGAGGATCAAGTGGGGGAGTTTGACTCTGTCTAGTGCCCAAGAGATAGGGAAGAAGTTGATGGCTTTGGAGGCGTGGGAGAGAAGGGGAGATGCGCGCAGTATGTGGGATAAAATGACCAATTGCATTAGAAAAGTAGCTAGAGAGGATCTGGGTGTCTCAAGAGGTCGCCGTGGTGGGCACTGAGGGGATTGGTGGTGGAATGGGGAAGTCCAAGGTGAGGTGGAAGAAAAGAAGCATGCGTATTCGAAGTTGATAGACAGCAAGGACGATGAAGAGAAGCGGACGAATAGGGAAAATTATAAGATGGAGGGAAAGGACACGAAGTTGGCAGTGTCGGCAGCAAAAGTGGCAGCTTTTGAATGCCTTTATGCAGAACTAGAGGACAGAGGTGGCGATAAGAAGTTGTTCAGGCTTGCCAAGGTGATAGAGATGAAGGCACGCGACCTGGATCAAGTGAAGTGCATCAAGGATGAGGAGGTCAAAATGTTGGTAGAGGAAGCTCTCATTAGACGGAGATGGCAGTCATATTTCCATAAACTCTTAAACGAAGAAGGGGACAGAGACATAGTGTTATGAGATTTCGAGTCCTCTGAGAGGTGTCCCAATTTTGGAAATTGTAGAAGTATAAAGGTTGATGAGGTTAAGGGTAGTGTTCGTAGTATGCGCAGGGTAAGAGCGACCGAACCTGACAAGATTCCTGGGGAATTGTAGAAGAGTATAGGCAAGGCAGGCTTAGTGTGGCTTACTGGGTTGTTTAATATCATTTTCAATACGGCGAAGATGCTCGAAGAATGGAGGTAGAGTACAATGATTCCTTTGTATAAGAATAAGGGCGGCATTCAAAGCTGCAACAACTATAGAGGTACCAAGCTGCTAAGCCACACTATGAAAGTGTGGGAAAGGGTGGTAGAATTGAGGGTGAGAAGAGGCGTGTATATTTCAGAGAATCAGTTTGGATTCATTCTGGGGCGCTCTATTGCTGAAGCCAGCCATATTGTTAGGAGATCAGTGGAGCAGTATAGGGAGTGGAAGAGGGACTTGCACATGGTATTCATTGACCTAGAAAAGGCTTACGACAAAGTGCCAAGAGAGGTTCTATAGAGATGCTTGGAGGCTAAAGGTGTACCTGTGACATATATTAGAGCGATCAAGGGCATGTATGATGGAGCCAAGACGAGGGTAAGGACTATAGGAGGAGACTCAGAGTACTTCCCGGTTCTGATGGGTTTGTATCAGGGATTAGCTCTTAGCTCATTTTTATTTGCCCTGGTGGTGGATGGATTGACGCGACAAATTCAATGTGAGGTACCATGGTGTATGTTGTTCGCAGATGACATAGTCTTAATTGACGAGACTTGTAGCGGAGTTAATGCTAAGCTAGAGGATTGGAGACAGACGTTAGAGTCTAAAGGATTCAAGTTGAGCAAGACCAAGATAAAGTACTTGGAGTGCAGGTGTTACACTCCGCACTTTCAGAGCATAAGCATGACACGTACATCACCGTAGTAATGGAGTATCGGAGACGTCCCATAATGTTTTAGAAGGCACAATCCATGGGAAGTATGTAACAATAAAGTAAAGCATGAATTAGGATCTCGTAAGTCATAATCGGGAAAGACAATTTTGAAACCCAAGAACATGGCCATTATCAAGTATAATAAATGATAAATATCATGTACGGAGAGTTTCGGAAGATTTCGAGATCAAGCAAATTGAAGAAAATAAGTCTGACGATAATTTGAGAAATGTTTGGCAGATTTTTAGTCAAATTTGGAGGGGCATATCTCCTAGTATATTAGGAGTTTTAAAGTGTTTCAAAATCCTAAAATGAAGTTCACCGAGTCTAGTTTCTAACACAACAAACTGCTCATCGATAGGACATTGGAGTAGAGAATTATGAATATTGAAATACGAGTGACAAAGCAAAAACAGGACTGCTACAGTACTGCTACATTACTGCCGACCCAACTCACTATAAAAGGGCTAAAACCCCCCTTTTTCTTCATAAAAAATCCTCCAAATGTTCCAAAATTTTCAGCAAACAAGAGGGGGCTTTGGTGCCATACAAAAGCTTGAATTTTGAGCAAAATTCAAGCTACGGAATACTAATCGAAGTCCGGACAACGTGTAGACGCGATTATGATTTCAATTTGTGTGGAGTTATCTCTCTTATTCCATATTACCTTTAATATTTATATTATGGTGTTATTCATGCCTTACATACTCAGTACATTATTCGTACTGACGTCCCTTCTGGTGGACGCTGCGTTTCATGCCACGCAGGTGTATACAGATGAGTAGAGGATATTGCTAGAAGATGTTCCAGCTGTATTGGCGAGCTCCATTTCCTTCCGAAGTGTTGCCGAGTCAGAGTATCTATGATATGATATATTGATTTATTTTAGAGACTTTGCAGACAGAGTCACGTATATAGCATGTCAGTCTTGCAAGCGGCTCTGCAAGCCGATGTATCATTATGCATTATGTTATAAATTTCATATGATTACAGATTTTACTTGATTTGAAAAAGACAAAAGAATGTTTGTTTTGAAAAGCTTTCGTTATGCACTTCATCTCGTGATTTAAGAGCCCAGTGAGATTATGAATATAATGAGATCCAGCGGGTTCGTTCGGCTCTAGGTAAAAAGGTCGGGTGCCCATCATACCCTATCAGGACTGGGGTGTGACAAATTCGTATCAGAGCAGTTCATCCTAGGATTGTCTGCAAAGTCGTGTCCAGTAGAGTCCTGTTTATAGTGTGAAGCGTGCCACATTTATAAACGGGAGGCTACGAGGCATCTAGGGTGGTTACTCTTCTTTCTCATCTTAGATCGTGCCATAGAGCTAAATCATAGGATATGATGTCCCTGATTCTTACCCCAAATGTTTTGATTATATTGCTACGAGAAAATTGCTTTGTATTGAAGTTGTTCGTTCGAAAGGTATGTTTCCAGTTTTATTAATATGGATAGACGCTGATATAAGAACTTAAGCAGGATATTAGGGGTATTTATAATTGTTTTATGAGGCATTGGATGTATTTTCTGGGCTGTGTGCAGGAATGAGATAGTAAGAATTATAGAGGAAACTCTGTCGAAATTTTTACAAATTGAATTGTTTGCATTCTATAGAGAAAGAGTAAAGGGAAAATGTGACCATCAGCCGTTTGGTAAGTCATTATTGAAGGAACAATTATGGGATGCTTTCAAAGAGAAGTTTTAGAATGATCTTAATTTGATTTAAGGGAGGAATCCTGGAGGTAAAAATGATTAGTAGTTAAGAAACTAGGATGAGTTGCATTCGAGATCTCGAGGATTGGGACCTATTGGAAACATAAAGAAAGTTGACATCAGGAACTCAAATACAGTATTACTATTTATAGATTAGATTGGTTAGTAAGTGATAACAAAGAGATATTGATATGGAAAGGAAGTTATGTGATTGGCGACTATGAGAGGAAGTTTAATAAATTAATAAGGTTGGCCAAGGGTAGACAGTGATGGCATGCGACAACGGACTTGGGATAGAGATATGATTATATAGGAAACAAGATGAATACACGAGAAATAAACATACATACGAGCAAGCTATGCTATCGTAAAGGGAAGTAAGAAATGAACGAAGGAAAAAAGAAAAAGGTGTATTTTGCAAAAATTGCATGATGAGAACAAGAATCGGCAGGACATTAGAAGGATTATGACGCATGATTATGATACAAACAATTAGTTAATAGAAACTATGGGACACTATGAGATAAATTAAGAAAAGGATAAATCGTGAGAATATGAGAGAAAGTACCGACTTTTATTGGTATGATATAAACCCAACTCGGAATCGAGAACCAAGAATAAGAGGAATCTCAAGGGTACTGGGGAAAGGATGTCTATGAGTACTTATAAGTTGATGAAAATGCGATGAAAGTATGATTAATGATATATCTCTCGATATATAGGCTCGGGTGAAGGGCGAGCTTCGATGTAAGGAACTCTTTAAGTGGTGGCTTGACGGATAAGGTATGTAAGGTGCTCGTTTGCTTCTTTATTTGGCACGAACCCAACTAGAACATGAACATGAGCGTCCCGTAATAAACCCACTCCATTCCCATGCTTTGTCTATCAAATCTTAATGTCCTATTATTTGATTAATTCTTGGAAATATTGTTTTACTCATCATCGATTACTCCTTTGGACTCGATACGAATTCCATAAGCTATTTGGGGGCTATCGACCTCATGTCCCTCCGAAAGGCCAAGATCAGATTATTGACATCTCATGCAAAAAAATCAGCCTCAGAACATTGCGATTTCCTTTCGCATTGTGGAAGGAAAGCAAAGTCCTGCTCAGAAGGCCTCAGGACAATGCGCATTTCATCTGCATCACAGAAAGAAAGTGGAAGGTCTCAGAACATTGTGCTTTCCTTCCGTATCGCGGAAGAAAAGCGGAATCCTGCACAGTTTTCTTTCGGTCCAAACCAGTAATGGTATATACATATGAATAAATGTAATGCATTATTTTACAGCTGAAGGAGCACGGTATAGTCAGGCATTATATAAGGAGCCTAACGAATTCTAAAGTCACCATTGATTCATTAACCTAGGGGACTATTAGTCATGAAGGAAGGAAGTGGTTTGAGTTGTGCCCAATATGTGTGGGCATTTGACTTGATACAAGAATTCAATTAGTATAAGAGAAATAAGTCAACCCATGCGATAAAAGTAGCTCCAACATTATATGGACTAGAAGAGTTAAAGGATCGCTAGGGTCGGTCAATTAACTGCCAAAGACGGTCAATACTCGAATGTTATTGGTATATGAGAACCTTTTTAGACGAATTAGAATATTCCCAAGTACAGAAGGAGGAAAGTATCGGTTTGAAGGAGTTAAAATTCGAGATGAACTAATAGAGCAAGGATGTGCTAAAGGAAAGTGGAAATGGACTAAATACAAGTATATTGTGAGACAGACATGGGAAAGGAGGCATAAAAAGATAGTGAAGGTTTAGCAAATTAGGGAAATAAGTTTTGTCAATGCAATATGTTGTATTCCGGGCTATGATTTTAATCGCACGTACCAGAGAAATTTTTGTTATAGTTAAATATGCAGCAAACGTACTCCAAAAAGGTAACGGAGGAAGTGAGAAGGCCTACAAGTGATCAAGGATAAGTATCAGGGACAGACGGGGTTACTCAAGAAAAATCGCGGCGTTGGAAGAGATGAGAGTTTTAAAAGAGGAATATTTATAGGAATCTCTATGATCATCAAAAGAAAGAAAGACAGTATGCCTATGGATAGCACGACAGCAGTACTACCTGAGATTTGAAAATATCTCCTTGCGTCGGGAAATTATAAGTCACCGTTTGTATCAAATCGTGAGAGTATATGTCATGGGACCATATAAATAATCGTCCTGATAAAATGGCTAGTAAAATGGTGTGGAGACAACAATAAATATTTGAAAAGGAATGGAAGCTAGTTAAGCCTCAATTAGCCACTACTATAGGAGAACCAAGGACTTAAAGAGGGAAGCACACTTGTATTGAAAGGAAGTTGTAATTAAGTAAGATTTTATTTTAGTCTCATGCTAATGAGTTATTTTGTCATGATGTTAAGATTAGAGAAGAGAAAATTGGAGGAAAGATTCAAACAAGGATTTCAAAAAAAAAATTAATAGTGGATTAGTATGTTGTAAGTATAATCTTGTGATAGGGGACAACAACGATGATAAGAAAATGTTGTATACAAGAGTATAAGGAATGGTGCTGAGGATTCTTGTATGGGTCGAATGGAGTCCTATTTGAATATAGATCCCGCGGCTATGGTATTTTTGACCCATTGGATGAATAATCTGAAGTAAAGTAATTAATGAGAATAATAAGCCATTGGCAAGGAAATGCTATTGCAAGCCATCGGGGCGCTACCATAGGTGGAACTATGATGACATTGTAAGGAATTAAGGAGTTTGACGAAAGCAAAAAAAAAAAAAAAAGGAGATGGAATGATATGAATATAAGATCGATTAATACTAAGCGCATAATCTAAAGTAGCACTAGAAAACCAAGCAAGGGAAAGTGTCACAGCTAAATAAGAAAGTTGCCCCCTAGTAAAGAAATAGAGGGTTGCGAAATAGGACGAACTAAGTCAACGGAAGGTGAAGTCGTGAAGACCAGATCGCAGGAATTAAGAGATCTGCTTGATTGGTAAATCGAAATGACAAATAATTGCGTCAAACTAGGGGAAAGACTTATTAAGTGATAAACGGGCAAAGGTTAAAAGAAGAAGGAGAAACCCAAAGCAAGTGATCAAAGGATATTGCGTGAGAGTAGATCAATCGGGTGACAATAAAACATCGTAGAACAAGCAACATGATGGATATTATTGGAAAAGGAACAAATGAAGGTTACAGATAAAAGGAAGAATGAAAATATCCGAATTCGCCGCATGATTAAGAATCTTGGTTATTCTTCGACAAATTTCTGAATTCATCTCTAATTTATTAGTCGAACTAAGGATCAGAAACTTTAAGAGTAAATTGAAGGAAATAAATCATTAAAGAAGAGATTTGAGAAGTTTTTGATATAAGTACAAGAATTACTGATAATTGAAGGAAAGAGAAATTAAGCAAGACATTTCCGTGTTATACTAGTTGAAAGATAAAATATCGCAAAGATTAATTTGACTGCTATAGAAGGCAAAGGATGCCAAAATTTATCCAGTCTCGAGGTTACCTTAAGGAAGTAAGAATAAGAATAAGTCAACTCCAAGAAGACAAAGGCTTAGGACATCTGTGAAACGTAAGAAAGATACGTGAAGATCGTAGAAAACAAGAAATTCTGAATAAAAAGAAGATGAGATCAAAATTGGATAAAAGTATGTGGTAAGTACGGGATGAAAAGGCATACAAGAATGTAAAAAACGAAGGCTGAAGAGGCAATGAGAATGATAAAGCATAAAGAGTTAGTAGCCAGACAGATAATAAGAAAAGAGACGACCTTGAGTACCGGCGTATGTTTTGGTCACAAAAGAAGAAGAATAGACTGCGTAATTTGGATAAATTCGATTTCAAACGAGAAAGTAAGTAAAGTAATTACTGACAAATACAGGTAAGAACATTGATATCTACCTAGGAGCGAACTCTACCTTAACATTCGAGGACGAATGTTTTTGAAGGGGGGAGAATGTTACACCCCGCACTTTCAGAGCATGAGCATGACACGTACATCACCGTAGTAATGAAGTATCCGAGACGTCCTATTATGTTTTGGAAGGCAAAAGCCATGGGAAGTATGTAACAATGAAGTAAAGGATGAATTGCGATCTCGTAAGTCGTAATCGGAAAAGACTATTTTGAAACCCAAAAAAATGGACATTATCAAGTATAATAAATGATAAATATCATGTATGGAGAGTTTCAGAAGGTTTAGAGATCAAGCAAATTGAAGAAAATAAGTCTGACAAAAATTTGAGAAATGTTAGGTAGATTTTTAGTCAACTTTGGAGGGGCATATCTTCTAGTATATTAGGAGTTTTAAGGTGTTTCAAAAGCCTAAAATGAATTTCGCCGAGTCTAGTTTCTAACGCAATAAACTGCTCATCGATAGGACATCAGAGTGGAGAATTATGAACTTTACAAACTGAGCTGACAAAGCAGAAACAGGACTGCTACAGTACTGCCGACCCAACTCACTATAAAAGGGCTAAAACCCCCCCTTTTCTTCATCAAAAATCCTCCAAATGTTCCAAAATTTTCAGCAAACAAGAGGGGGCTTTGGTGCCACACAAAAGTGAGAATTTTGAGCAAAATTCAAGCTACGGAATACTAATCGAAGTCTGGACAACGTGTAGACGCGATTATGATTTCAATTTGTGTGGAGTTAGATTGGGAACAAGTAGATATGGAATATCTTGATACCTTAGTAAAAATAAGATTATGAGGCTACGAATAATCTTAAGTGAATTGCAAGACAGGAAGTAAGTTGGAAGTCGAGAAATTATCTTTCAGGTATGTTAAGGCTAGTCCCCTTCTTTCTAACGGCATGATCCTTTCGTTATAAACCTTTGTGTCATACCATAATATCATTGGTTCCGCAAATGCTAGAAGTCCACGAATTTCATGATCCTTATGATGTTATTGAGCTTCTAAAGCATGATTCTTTTCCTACCAAACCATGTATGAATTCCATAAAAATTTTCATTTCCAAGAATGTTAGATATTCATGACTCTCAAAGTTTTTATGATGGTAAAGATGAACAATTTTTTTTATGATAACCATGATGATGATTATGAGGGATTTATTTATCCAAGCTCCAAGGAATATGGATTTCATGTTATTATGAGATGATTTTTAGTCATAGAGATTTCCATGTACATGAGCTTTATACTATTATGAGGTGATTGAGCTTACTTTGTAATTTCTTAATTTCCTTCATTGTTGGTAATCTAACCTTATGACGCTTGTTCCTTCAAGGTGGGATAAACTGTTATATCCCGTATTTTATACGTTCGGATATTTCAAGGTAGTCGTGGCAAAGTTAAGGGAGTGACCATCTTCCAAAATTATTTTAATGTACAAGTTGGTTATGAATATTATTTATAAACATTAGTATTACGGAAATATTGAGAAGAGGCTAAGGGTAAAAAGGAAAATTCGCAAAGTGGCCCATGGTAACATTGTGGAAGGCTAGGAGTAAAACGAAAATTTCACAAAGTGTTCAAGAATGTTCTTGAAGGACCAAAGTGTTCAAAAAAATTCATGAAAGGTCCATTTGGCCGTGTGTGTGTGTGTATGTGGGACCCACTCTTTTATGGCCATGTGATGAATATATATGGACCAAAGTGTACATGGCAAGACAATTAAGTCATCTTTATTTTTAAGAAAATTCTACAAAAATGGAGAAAGGGCGTCATGTGTCTATACTCTTATTTGAGGGACTTAATCATAAATATGGATAAGTGGTGAAAGACACACACACACACACACACACACACACATATATATATATATATATATATATATATATATATATATATCATTTTAATTCAATAAATTTGGAGAAAGAAAGAAAACAAAGAAGAGAGGGAGAAGAGAAGGGCCATTCGGCCATGGTAAGGAAAATTGAGGGCCAAAAATCTTTAACAAAAAAATTATTTCTTCTAGTATTCCAAGCAAGTTGAAGGCCCTAATTAACATGGAGTGGTCATTGGAACAAGGAAACCATTCATTCTTGCAAGGCACAACTCTAGCCAAGTTGAAGAACTAAGTGGAAAAGGTAAGGTTTCAATCTTCTTTTATATGTTATGGATGGTTGGTATATATTGTAGAGTGAAGAAATGGACGAAGTATATGAAAATATGTGTGTTGGTGTGTGGCCGTATATGTATAGTGTTGACTGTGTATGTGTGATGTTGTGTAGAAAGAATGGATTAATTTTATGTAGTATGTTGGTTGTTGTTGTAATGTATAGAAATGGATGGAAAATTCATGAAAATATGCATGTATTTGTTGTGGCCGAATGTAAGGGTGGTTTGGAAAGTTAGGATGAATTGATTTTATTTGATATTTTAGTTGTTGTGTTGTGGATTTCATGATGAAAAATGACGGTTTGATAACTTGAAATGAAGTTGTAATCGTTATCGGAATGTTGAAGAAGTTAATGCGACATTAGCTTGAATTCTTACATTGCATGAGTAATATTGTTAATGCATGGTTGTTGGTATGGATTGTGAACCTAGAATAAGAAAAATGTGTGGTTAATACTTTTGTTGAAGTTGGAGGATTCGGTTAGCATTGGATCATTATGAATATTATAGTATTGCTAGAATAATTGTTGGTATTGTTGTTGATATGTGGCCGAGTTCCATTCTCAGGTCTATTGTTGAATTGGCCGAGTTAGATTCTCGGGGATGGTGTATTTACAGGGGAGATGCTGCCGAAATTTCAGCAGGTTATAAATGAATTTTTTTGAAGGATTAAGATAAGTATATGGTGATGAGTCTAATGATTATGTCAACTCTCTTGAATGTAGACTAACAAGTTTAGACGAATAAGCGTAGCTAGTAAGGCGCGACACAGGTATGTTCAGGCTCGTCCCTTTCTTTCAAAGGCATGATCTTGATGTTATGATTTCATAAGTGTTTCCATATTTTCCTAGTTTTCAAAGTTAGATGTTTATGATTCTATGGCATGATTCTCTTCCGTTAACTCGTAAATGATTTTCCAAGAGTTAGCAAATTATGATTCTTAAAAGCTTCCTATGATATTAATGATGAGATATTTTCTATGCTGCGCATGATGACAATGATTTTGATTCTAGAAGTTCCAAAGCTTATGATTTCAATACTATTATGAGAATATCGAGTTTGTTGTATGATTTCCTTGAATTGCTCATTGTTGTTGATCGCACCTCATGAATTGTCCCTTCGGGGTGCGATATATTGATGATGATTATTCCATAATACGATCGGAGGTTACCGACCTTACGTCACTCCGATAAAGTTATAGCGTTTGGTTGGGCTCTTATGCATGCTTATGATGGCTAATAACACCGTGTCTATATGGCACGGGCAGTCACCGCTAAGGCGGGCAGCTATGGATATTACACCGTGCCTAGTTGGCCGGGCAGTCACCGCTAAGGCGGGCAGCTATACGGATACACCATGACCTTTTGGCATGGGCAGACACCACCAGTGGGCGGCTATGGATGATTACACCGTGTCTATATGGCACGGGTAGTCACCGCTAAGGCGGGCAGCTATATGGATACACCAGGCCTAGTTGGCCGGGCAGTCACCGCTAAGGCGGGCAGCTATATGGATATGTATACAGGAAAGTAAAAGTGAGCATGCATGATTCCGCCTTAAGAGGCAAGCAGTCACAATCGTCCCTTTTCTTATACCTTCCATATGTTCCTTACTATGTTGTTGTTCATGTTCTGTCCATTTTATTATGTTATCATTTATGCCTTACATACTCAGTACATTGCTCGATCGACTCTTCTTCTATGCGTTTCATGCGAGCGCAGAGACCCGCATTATTTGAAGCTATTATAGAAGATGTTCCAGTGAAGTTGGCGAGCTCCATTTGGTCCTGGAGTGTAGCCGAGTCAGCATACTATGCTATGATGTCTTGTTCGAAGTTAGAGACTTTGCAGACAGAGTTGTGGTTATCGGTTGTCAGTCCAGTAAGCGGCTCCACCGGCCGATGTGTCATATGTGTGTTGTGTTATAAGTTTCATACAATTGCAGATTTTGTTTGAATTGAGTACAAAAAAATAAAAAATAAAAATAAAAAATAATTTTTTTTGAAGGTTTTACTACGTTTTCATTTCTTATTACTGTAAGAGTCTAAGGAAATTAAGTACGCAATAAGAGTCAGCGGGTTCGCTCGGCTCCGAGTATGGGGTCGGGTGCCCATCACACCCTAGTAAAGTCGGGGTGTGACATAAACGACGATGATTGATCCATAATATAATCGGAGGCTACCGACCTTACGTCACTTCGATATGGTTGTGGCTTTTGATTGGGCTCTGATGCATGCTTTATATATATATATGTATGTATTTTATCACACCACGCCTTGCTATAGTCGGCCAGGCATGGCACATAGATGTGCACACCACTGCAGTGGGCATGTTATGATATTGCCCCGAACGTGGGAGGCCCGAACTCGGGCTTATGATGATAACACTGAGCCTTAATGGCCGGGCATGATACTATATATATATATATATATATGAGATCGAGCTTTAATGGCCGGGCATGGTACTATGTATATGTATAGAAATATTTTTTTTAAAAGGCTAAGCATGCATGACATCCGCCTTATGAGGCATTTAGATGTACATGTTATCTCTCTTATTCCATGTTACCTTTCATATTTATATTATGGTGTTATTCATGCCTTACATACTCAGTACATTATTCGTACTGACGTCCCTTCTAGTGGACGCTGCGTTTCATGCGACACAGGTGTATACAGATGAGTAGAGGATATTGCTAGAAGATGTTCTAGCTGGATTGGCGAGCTCCATTTTCTTCCGGAGTGTTTCCGAGTCAGAGTATCTATGTTATGGTATATTGATTTATGTTAGAGACTTTGCGTACGCAGTCACGTATATAGCATGTCAGTCTTGCAAGCGACTCTGCAATTCGATGTATCATTATGCATTATGTTATAAATTTCATATGATTATAGATTTTACTTGATTTGAGTCAAAAAGAATGTTTATTTTGAAAAGCTCTCGTTATTCACTTCATCTCGTGATTTAAGAGCCCAGTGAGATTATGAATATAATGATAACCAGCGGGTTCGCTCGGCTCTAGGTAAAAGGGTCGGGTGCCCATCATACCCTATCGGGGCCCGGTGTGACGGCGGGTTCGATGGCTACCTCATGAGGCTGACGTGGAAGTGAGGCTTGATACCCAGGTCATCCAAAAGAAAGGAAGTTTCAAGTAATTCGTTGGAACAAAAGAGGCCCGGCTGGGTACTGACCAGGCCAGGCCATGAGAATAAGATGGTCCTTTCGAACAAAATCAAGACAAAGATAGGGATATTGACGATGATGTCACACTTCATATTGGTGCAGGATGGATGAAATGGAGGTTCGCTTTCGGAGTGCTGTGTGATAAGAAAGTGCCACTAAAACTTAAGGGCAATTTCTACGAAGTGGTGATTAGACCGACTTTGTTGTACAGGCCAGAGTGTTGGCCAGTCAAGAAATCTCATGTGCAGAAGATGAAAGTCGCGAAAATGAGAATGATGCGATAGATGTGTGGGCACACTAGGAGAGATAGTATTAGGATTGAAGACATCCAAGATAAGGTGGGAGTGGCATCGGTGGAGGACAAGATGCGGGAAGCGAGGTTGAGATGGTTTGGGCATGTGAAGAGGGGAGACACAGATGCCCTAGTGCGGAGGTGTGAGAGGTTAGCTATGGATGGTTTTAGGAGAGGTAGAGGTAGGTCAAAGAAGTATTGGGGAGAGGTGATTAGACAGAACATGGCGCAGTTTCGGATTACTGAGGACATAACCTTAGATAGGAGGTTATGTGTAACACCTCGTAGCTTCGAGCGAAAGTTTGACTCATAAGATGACAATATAATGGAACCAATATGAGGTTTATAGGAAGTGTTTTGAAAACCAATTAAGTCATAAGAAATGTCTTTGGGCAAAGCAAAGTTGAAAACCACTCTACGGGGCATGTTTGCAAGTGAGTTTGTAGAAGGTCTTACTTCCTATGATCATAACCCCTTTAAATATTTAGAATTTGGGAAAACTTCATTGATGAAAGTTGTATATCTTTGAAATACCTTTCCAACGGTAGGTTGCCCAGCCCAAACGAAGCTACGTACAAAAAGTTATGCCTATTTTACTGAAGCCTATCTTCACTGGAAATTTAGTGAATTCGACGGAAACGTCGATATAATCGACGTTTCGTCGATCTAAACGACGTTTCGTCGATCTGATCGACGATCCGTCAAATGAACCGTCAATTGGGAAGAAAGGAGAGGTGTCTCACTGGAAATTTGGCCAATTCGACGGAGAAGATCGACGTTTCGTCGATCTGATCGATGAAACGTCGAATGAGCCGTCGATTGGAAGTACGTTTTCGGGTGATCTAAATTCGGGAGGCCATAACCCTATTATGAGTTGGGAATTTGGAAAAACGTATAACATAAAGGTTGTAGATAATTGAAATAGCTTTCCAACGGTATATTATAGGCCTCCAGGAGACATCGGGTTAGGGAGATATGGACGTTTTAAGATAGAAAGGTCAAGCTGGACAGTGGACTTGGTCCAACCCAAACTCAAGTCGGGTCAGACCCATTTCCACTTAATATTTAAGGGAAATGTCCAACCCTAGCAGCCTCCTTCCCTCATATTTTCAGATTTTAGAGAGAGAGAGAGATAGAGAGAGAGAAAGGATAGTTAGAGAGAGAAAGGAGAGGATCCATCAAGTTGAAGGTCTCAAATCCCAAGGCTCGTAAAAGATAAAGTGTAGTACAAGTTCTTGCCGTCGTTCTAAGCTACAAATCAAACTTGGGGTGTTGATTTCGTGGTGGATGCTCATAAAAGGTAATATTCCTACTCTCAAATCATTTATAGTTGAGAATTGATGAATTCTTGGGAGAATAACAAATGGGTTTGATAAAGGAAATTATATGAATTATGCTAGAGTTTTGGATTGTTGATTTGGGATTATTGTATTCATGTGGGTGATGAAGAATGATGTTGATTACACCTAATTGAGATTGTAGAATCACCAGAAGTATATGGGAATTGGGTGAAGAAATCACCATTAATGGAAGGAGCTTCATGCCCACTAAGTGTTTGATAAAATGCTTAGATGAACAAAGCATGAATATTATTGCTAATATAGAATCCCTTTGACTTGTATTGATATAGATCAAAGTTGAAAAGGTTGACGAACATTGTATTACGCTCAAAGGCTGGAATTAAGGTATGTGAGGCTAATTATCTACGTTTGGGAATATTTTTTATTCTCCCTACGCCTCATTCTTCATACTTAAAAAAGTTTGACTCTTTAATATAGTTTAGCCCTAGTGTCATGATATGATATAGAGAATCGTTATCTTCTAGGGTTGCGGTTATAGAATTGTTCATGGTTGTCACTTTGAATATCATGAACTCGGGAAGACGTAATCTTTATAGACTTATGCATTGTTATCACATGAGTCTCGGTATAGTGTATAACCCGTTACTTGCATGAGTCCCAAAATCGAAATGATTATCAAAAAGGTATAGCCTCTTGTTGTAAATTGTTGATGTTGAACACCTATATCTGTACTTTTGGGCCCCAGGCCACAGTTTATGCATACGTATTGCTTGGATAAGCTTTTATGCACATTATTTGGGCCCCGAGACACGTTTATATTTACGATTTACAGTGATTCTTCATCCGAAGAAAACTTCGCTTCTTGCTTTCCGTTTGTTCGTTCGGGAAGTTCTAGTATTTTAGACGTTTTACATAACAAGACAATTCAAATGTACCGACGTCCCTTTTATTGCTTGGGGCACCGCATCTCGCGATGCGTGTAACGACACACAAAGTTGACGACTCGGCTAACCAGAGTGCACGTGTCGCCCCTATGGTGAGCCCCACATTCCTTCGGGGCGTTGTCGACTATCCGGTTATTTCGTTTATAGACAAATTTCTATTATTCAAGTACTCTTAGAGGCTTCATAGACAGATTCGGACAATCGATATTTATTATGTTAGCCTTGTTGAAGTCGTTCGATTGTTTGGTTTAGCCATGTTGGCTATCGTACATATGTTCGATTGTCTAAGTATTTCCGCATTATGATAATGAGACTTTTAGTTAATCGACATGTGTTAGTTTTATTTTATAAATTAGTTATGTTTCGGTACCACATGTTGATTAAATATTTGCTTGGTTCGCTCGGTCGCATGGATCGAGCACGGTGCCGTGTTCGTCCGAGCCCGAGTTCGGGGCGTGACAAAGCTTGGTATCGCAGCCTAGGTTCAAGTGTCTTAGGGAGTCTATGAAGCCGTGTCCGGTGGGGTCTCTTTTATATGTGTGAGGGCCCCACACATATAAACAGTTGACCACCAAGACATTCAGGATTTGTTTCACTTCTTTCATACTTTAGATCGTGCAGTTAGAGCATTACTCTTAGGATTTCTTTCTAATTCGTGCAAGTACGTATTTTTAGAAAATGCCTTACAAGAGGAAGTACAAGAAGAGGAACACAATACCAAAGAGCTATTCAACACGAAGAGATTCTGTTCCGAACAAAATCCCCTCATCGCTCCTACTTGCTACACCTCCTGGACATGGATATAAGAGGAGCTATTCAGCTACTCACTCAAATTTTGGCAAATCAGGCCCAGCGACCGGAAACGGCCCCTAGCTCAGGTGCTAGTAGTGGGTCAAACGATTCTAGGACTCGGGGAGTTTAAAATGTTGTTAAAGAGGTTATAAGACCCCAAAATTTCATTGATGGACTCAAAAAATATTTCATGTGATGGGTACGACGGCGGGGTCGGGGCTTTCCAGCTACAAGATGTAGCCCATATTTGGTATGAGACATGGGAACGGTCCCGAGGGGAGGATGCACTTTCCGCTATTTGGGATGTATTTGCAGACGCATTCATTGAGCACTTCATGCCAATTGAGGTCAGAGAAGCCAAGGCTACAGAGTTTGAAAATCTAAGGCAGAAGGACATGACTGTTCAGGACTATTACCTCAAGTTTGTGTCATTGTTGCACACGCCCCTCACCTCGGTTCCCGATACGAGAGCCGTGGTCGAAGATTTGTACTTGGCTTAAACCCCGAGTTGCACAAGGATGTAAGGTTGCTCGTAACGACAAGATGACTATTTCCAAGAAACCGGCATTCGTAAAAACGAGACAAGAATAAAGGAAGAAGAAGGAATGAGCAAAAAGATAGAGAGTTTAGCAAGGGCTAAGTTTGCTGGTAATTTCAGTCATGGGGGATCTCAAAGTGATGGCAACCGTCAGTTTTTCAAAAATAGGTCATCAAGACCTGCTCCCTCAACAGCTAGTGCTCCCTTTTAGAGGTCCAAGTTTGACCGTAAAAGGCGGAACTTCGCATCGGCAAAGTTCACATTCACGGAAGCCGTGACCGACCGTGGTTTTCAACACCCTACTTGCAACACTTGTGGTAAGAGACATTCAGGAGTATGCCGTTCGGGCATGTGGATGGTTGTTTTGGGTGGTCGGCCGGGTCATTTTTTGCGGGATTATCCGTCCGCAAGACGGAATACCGGAGGTAATAATGTCGCTCGGTCCACAAATTGGCGAAATTTCCAATCGGCAATGAACCACAAAGCCCGTGTAATACGGCGGTGGTCGAATCGTCCGTATGCACTAGGTCGCCGGAAGAGGCTCGTGGAGATGTTTAAGTGGTCTTTACCTTCGATGTGTTCGCTCTTATGGATCCAGGATCCACTCTATCTTATGTAACCCCATATAGCTAAGAAAGGATAGAAACGAAAAGTTGCAAGAACCTTTCGAAGTATCCAAATTGGGGATATTAGGCGTATCTATAGGGGTTGTCCGGTGTTAATCTACCATCGCAGCACCATAGCAAGCAGACTTAATAGAATTGGAGATGGTAGATTTTGACGTAATTATGGGTATGGATGGAGTCCCGTTATGCCTCCGTGGGTTGTAGAACCAAAAACCGTGACATTTGATTTTCCCGATAAACTTATAGAATGGAAAGGAAATGTAGCACCTAGGGGTAGAGATTTCCTACCTTCGAGCCGAAAAGATGATCTTAAGCGGGTATATTTATCACTTAGTTCGGTCGTGACGCAGATGCCCAAACTCTCTTCCTCGCCCGCACGCTGTCGCTGAATTTTAGTCTTTCCAGATGGCCTACCCGGAGTCCCTCCTGATAGGGAGATTGACTTTGGAATTGACCTACTTCCTGGCACTAAGCCGATATCTATTCCGCCGTATAGGATGGCCCCAGCAGAGTTAAAGGAGCTAAAAGTTCAGTTGAAAGATCTTCTTGATAAGGGATTTATAAGGCCAAGTGTCTCACCTTGGGGCGCACCGGTCTTGTTTGTCCGAAAGAAGGATGGATCCTTGCGTATGTGTATAGACTACCGCCGTATTGAACAAGGTCACCATTAAAAACAAATATCCTCTTCCCAGAATAGACGATCTATTTGATCAACTTCGTGGTGCTCGTTGTTATTCCAAGATTGATCTCGGATCGAGGTTACCCGCTAAAAGTCAAGGAAGTTGACATTAAGACCGCTTTCAGAACCCGTTATGGTCATTTTGAATTTCTTGTCATGTCGTTTGGGTTGACGAATGCACCAGCAGCTTTCATGGATCTTATGAACAGAGTATTCAAGCCTTATCTTGATTTATTCGTCATTGTGTTTATTGATGACATATTGGTGTATTCCCGTGAATGAGACGGATCAAGAGCATCTCGAATAGTATTGCGGACTCTCAAGGATTGTGAGCTTTATGCAAAATTCTCAAAATGCGAGTTTAAGCTCGGGATGGCCTTCCTAGGCCATGTAATTTCAGGTAAGGTGTTAAGGTGGAACTTGTAAAATTGATGTGTCAAGAATCGGCTCACCCACCCTCAAGATCGGACATCGAAGTTTCTTAGGCTGTGAAGTTATTATAGGCGTTTTGTTGAGGGATTTTCCTCTAAGCTCCGCCGACTAAGCCGACTCGAAGAAAATCAAATTCCAATGGTCAGATGCTTGTGAGCGAAGTTTTGAAGAGTTGAAGAAGAAATTGACTTCTGCTCCAGTTTTGACGAAGAGGAACCGAAGGGTTCGTGGTTTATTGTGATGCTTCGGGAGTTGGTCTCGGATGTGTCTTAATGCAGCATGGTAAGGTTATAGCTTATGCATCTCGTCAGCTCAAGGTTCACGAAAAGAATTATCCGACTCATGACTTAGAGTTAGCAGCTGTAATTTTTGCACTTACGATATGGCATCATTATTTGTATGGAGTGCATGTTGATATTTTCACAGATCATAAAAGCCTGCAGTATATCTTCAAGAAAAAGGAGCTTAATCTTAGACAAAGGAGATGGCTTGAATTGCTTAAGGATTACGATGTGGATATTCTTTATCATCCGGGGAAGGCGAATGTTGTGGCTGATGCTCTTAGTCGGCGTTCACGGGAAGTCTAGCCCACGTGGACATAGATAAGAGAGTTATGACAAAGGAAGTTCACCATTTGGCCAATCTTGGAGTTCGACTTATGGACTCGAGGATGGTGGTATAGTTGTTCGAATAGTGTCTTTCCTCTTTAGTCATGGAAGTCAAGGAGAAACGGTTTAACGATCCCTACTTGTTGCGGCAATGAAAGAGGGATTCAAGATAAGACGACGGCTTTCGAACAAGGGGGAGATGATGGTACCTTGAGGTATCGAGGAACATTATGTGTTCCGGATGTAGATGGACTTAGAGAGCGGATCATGTCAAGCTCACAAAGTATTCCATTCACCTAGGTTCCACTAAGATGTATCATGATATTAGGAGATTTACCGGTGGAACGATATGAAAAAGAATGTGGCGTATTTTGTAGCTAAGTGTTCGAATTGAGCAAGTGAAAGCCGAACACCGAGGCCTAGTGGCTTGACTCGTAACATTGATATTCTGTCCGGAAATGGGAAATGATCAATATGGATTTTGTATCAAGCCTCGGCTAGGAGACATGATTCTATTTGGGCGATCGTTGACCGGCTTAGTAAGTCGGCGCACTTTTTGCCGATCAAGACCACGAGATTCGGAGTAGAAGATTATGCCAAGTCGTATGTTAATGAGATTGTCGGATTGCATGGGACACCGAGTGTCCATTATTTCGAGATCGTGGTGCTCGGTTTACGATGCCGAACCGGGAAATCATTTCAAAAGGATTGGGTACCAAAGTGAACCCCCCTTTTTTCCATCCGCAATTGGATGGCCAAGCAAAGCGTACAATTCGAACTCTAGAGGACATGTTGAGGCATGCGTCTTGGATTTCAAAGGTAATTGGGATGACCATTTACCTCTCATTGAGTTTTCTTATAATAACAGTTATCATGCTAGTATTGGGATGGCACCATTTGAGGCTCTGTATGGGCGAAGATGCAGATCACCAATCGTTTGGTTTGAAGTTGGTGCGAGTTGTTAGGACCGATTTGGTTTATCAAGCTATGGAGAAAGTCAAGTTAATACAGGAGCGTTTGAGAATGGCTCAGAGTCGCCAGAAGTCTTACGCAGATGTGAGGCGAAGGGACTTAGAATTTTCAATTGACGATTGGGTGTTCCTTAAAGTCTCACCTATGAAGGGTGTTATGCGATTTGGCAAGAAAGGGAAGCTCGGTCCCGGATATATTGGACCTTGCTGAGAATTTTACGAAAGGTCGGTAAGTAGCTTATGAACTTGAGTTGCCACAAGATTTGGTTCGTACACCGGTGTTTCATGTATCCATGTTGAGGAAGTGTGTAGGAGACCCATCGTTAGTTGTTCCCGCTAATACTATCATTAAGGATGGCCTCACCTATGAGGAGATCCCCGTAGCCATTCTTGATCGTCAAGTTCGCAAGTTGAGAACTAAGGAAGTAGCCTTAGTGAAAGTCCTGTGGAGGAGTCAGAAAGCTGAGGAAGCTACATGGGAGGCTGAGGAGGATATGAAATCCATGTACCCGCACTTGTTTCAGCCCGCAGAAGAGATTTATGATGAAGCACCAAGATTTTGAGGTATGTAGGCTTTCTTTTCATGCTTTTGGGTCATGTGTGGCCACTTTATAATGCTATTGTGATGTAGCCTTGTGAGGCAATGATATTATGGGTTATTGTGACAGGTTGGTAGTGCCTTATTACAAGGGAAATTCTGGCGAAATTTTTGTAGAATCCCGAATGCTTATCATTCGAGGACGAATGATCCCAAGGGGGAGATATTGTAACACCTCGTAGCTTCGGGCGAAAGTTTGACTCATAAGATGACAATATAATGGAACCAATATGAGGTTTATAGGAAGTGTTTTGAAAACCAATTAAGTCATAAAAAATGTCTTTGGGCAAAGCAAAGTTGAAAACCACTCTACGGGGCATGTTTGCAAGTGAGTTTGTAGAAGGTCTTACTTCCTACGATCATAACCCCTTTAAATATTTAGAATTTGGGAAAACTTCATTAATGAAAGTTGTAGATCTTTGAAAAAGCTTTCCAATGGTAGGTCGCCCAGCCCAAACGAAGCTACGTACAAAAAGTTATGCCCATTTTACTGAAGCCTATCTTCACTGGAAATTTAGTGAATTCGACGGAAACGTCGATATAATCGACGTTTCGTCGATCTAAATGACATTTCGTCGATCTGATCGACGATCCGTCGAATGAACCGTCGATTGGGAAGAAAGGAGAGGTGTCTCACTGGAAATTTGGCCAATTCGACGGAGAAGATCGACATTTCGTCGATCTGATCGACGAAACGTCGAATGAGCCGTCGATTGGAAGTACGTTTTCGGGTGATCTAACTTCGGGAGGCCATAACCCTATTATAAGTTGGGAATTTGCAAAAATCGTATAACATAAAAGTTGTAGATAATTGAAATAGATTTCCAACGGTATATTATGGGCCTCCTGGGAGACATTAGTTAGGGAGATATGGATGTTTTAAGATTTAAAGATCAATTTGGACAAAGGACTTGGTCCAACCCGAACTCAAGTCGGGTCAGACCCATTTCCACTTAATATTTAAGGGAAATGTCCAACCCTAGCAGCCTCCTTCCCTCATATTTTCAGATTTCAGAGAGAGAGAGAGAGATAGAGAGAGAGAAAGGATAGTTAGAGAGAGAAAGGAGAGGATCCATCAAGTTGAAGGTCTCAAATCCCAAGGCTCGTGAAGGATAAAGTGTAGTACAAGTTCTTGCCGTCGTTCTAAGCTACAAATCAAACTTGGGGTGTTGATTTCGTGGTGGATGCTCATAAAAGGTAATATTCCTACTCTCAAATCATTTATAGTTGAGAATTGATGAATTCTTGGGAGAATAACAAATGGGTTTGATAAAGGAAATTATATGAATTATGCTAGAGTTTTGGATTGTTGATTTGGGATTATTGTATTCATGTGGGTGATGAAGAATGATGTTGATTACACCTAATTGAGATTGTAGAATCACCTAGAAGTAACAGAATGGGAATTGGGTGAAGAAATCACCATTAATGGAGACTGTGGAGCTTCATGCCCACTAAGTGTTTGATAAAATGCTTAGATGCACAAAGCATGAATATTATTGCTAATATAGAATCCCTTTGACTTGTATTGATATAGATCAAAGTTGAAAAGGTTGACGAACATTGTATTACGCTCAAAGGCTGGAATTAAGGTATGTGAGGCTAACTATCTACGTTTGGGAATATTCTTGATTCTCCCTACGCCTCATTCTTCATACTTGTCAGCAGTTTGACTCAGAATATAGTTTAGCCCTAGTGTCATGATATGATATAGAACTGTTATCTTCTAGGGTTGCAGTTATAGAATTCGTTCATGGTTGTCACTTTGAATATCATGAACTCAGCACGTAATCTTTATAGACTTATGCATTGTTATCACATGAGTCTCAGTCAGTGTATAACCCGTTACTTGCATGAGTCCCAAAATCGAAAAATTATCAAGATCAAAGATAGCCGGTCTCGGTATTGTAAAATTGTTGATGTTGAACACCTATATCCGTACTTTGGGCCCTAGGACGGCTTATGCATACGTATTGCTTCGGCGGAGGCACGGCTTTTATGCACGTTATTTGTGCCACACGATTATATTCTGATTTTACGTGTGATTCTTCATCCGAAGTGAGTACTTAGGCCTTTCTGCTTTCTGTTTAGTTCCCCTTCGTCCGATTTCGCTTCAGTTCTAGTATTTTATTGCTTCAGTTGCTTTACATACCAGTACAATTCAAATGTACTGATGTCCCTTTTTATTGCTTGGGGGCCTGCATCTCGCGATGCAGGTAACGATACACAGGTTGACGACTCAGCTAATTAGGAGTGCACGTGTCAGCTTTGGTGAGATTCCTTCGGGGCGTTGTCGCTATCCGCTATTATTTCGGTTATAGACAGCTCTATTATTCGAAGTACTCTTAGAACATAATGGTTCGGGCAATCGGATATTTATTATGTTAGCCTTGTTGGCCGATCGTTGTTGTTTGGTTTAGCCATGTTGGCTACTTTCAGATATGTTACGATTGTCTAAGTATTTCCGCATTATGATATTTCAAGAGACTTTGGTTAATCGACATGTGTTAGTTTTATTTTATAAATTAGTTATGTTTCGGTACCACATGTTGATTCGGCGCTGATTGGTTTGCGGTCATTCCACGATAGACACCGGTGCCGTGTTACGTAGCCTGTGTTCGGGCGTGACATTATGGAGGACTCAGATTAGGATAGAAGATTAGTAAGTAATCTCGCTTTTTCTTTCGCACTAGTAGTTGTAGTTTTTCTCTATCGTTTATTGCCCTTTGATTCCTGCTTTTATGTATTGGGTCTTGTCTTTCCAGGCTATTTTATCATGACTTCTTCGCTCTTATTATTTCTCATTTTCGCATTGCTTTGATATGCTTGTCCTTATCTGACTATTTTTCCTTGTTTTCCCTTTTTTTCTTGTGAGTCGAGGGTCTTTCGGAAACAACCTCCCTACCTTCCAAGGTGGGGGTAAGGTCTGCGCACACTTTACCCTCCCTGGACCCCACATTGTGGGATTCTACTGGGTATGTTGTTGTTTTTTGATTTTGGTGAGGCACATCCGAAAAGAATAAGAACTAAGCATTTTGCCAATTTCAACAACTTCCTTCTTCTTCCTTCTTCTTGATCTAATAGTGCAAATTCCAAGAATTGTGAAAAAGGAGTTGATCCAAAAAAATAAATTTTAGAGGAGAATGTAGATGGAAATTGATCTGAGGAAGCATATATACTGGAACTCTGGAAGTATATGGAAATTGATCTGATGAAGCATATATACTGGAAGTTGGTTTGCTATGGGCTCAAGCTATCTCTATTCTTGCTTGTATTTTACACTGTATTTGTATTTCTTCCTTTTGAATTTTCGCGGTTTTCTAATAGGTGTGCAATTTGATGGAGTAAGAAAGCTTGAATTTGGTAAAATAAACGTTGAGATGTACGCTTTTGAGAGGATATTTTCAAAGTTTGTTTATTAAAATGAATTTGTATTATGCGAAGTAAATAGATCTCCGAATTTGACTATATTATTGGTGATTATTTGTTTTTGAGATAATGATGTTCCTTTCAAGGTTCGCAGATGTTATTTTCAAGGTTCACATGATAAATATTCTTATCTTCTGATATTTTATTTTTTGTAATTTATTTATTCATTTACTCGTGTGAGTAAACTCTATTGTGGTTATAATGGACCTACTTTTCTTCTTTTTACATATTTATTAGTGAATGATGACGTTTTTTATTATTTGATGTAGAATTTGATGAAATGAGTTATCTTCTTGTGGATGATCTTCATATTGGCCAGCGCTTCTGCTCTTACGGTTTCCGGTCTAAAATTATTGATGTTTTAGTCTTTAAAAGTTAGTCCAAAGTAATTGATATTCACAAAATCAAGAAGCTATTTAATCAAAGCGCATTTTAATTTTTAGAAGTAAGTGAATTTCTTAATTCATATGCCAGATTAAAACATTATTTATTTTGGACCGGAGGGAGTATCGGTTTATTTTGGGACTCTGAAGCTTTTTTCCTTGATATTGGTCAATTTTGTCCTTTTATATTCACGTTGCTATGGTGTTTCTTTCTTTAAAAATAATCTTGATATGCTTTCGTCTTCTTTAATATTCTTAAGAAAAAAATTGCTCTTTATATCTATAGTGCCTAATTCTATTGAATTCCTTAGAGGAATACTTTGCTGAAATATTATTTCGTTTTCTTTCTCTCATTTTCCCATTAAATCGCATGGCTTAAATGTGAATTTGGAAAGACCAAGCTGATAGACTTAAGAATTAATTAACTTTAGTGATGTGTTGGTTTCCAAATATTACCGTTTCTTCATATTTGTATATGATAAAAATTGGGGTAAAAAGTTATGACCTTCCGACGATAGGTCGAAGCAAAATAGAAATGTGGACTTCAAAATGTGACGTTGGTTTCAGTTCGGTGATTCGGATGAAACGAAGCCCGAGGGGTCGTTAGTCCGTCGGGCCGAAGTGATGCCAGTTATCATAAACGCGAGAAATTCGTGATGGGTCGCATTTCTCACCGCCCATCCCGTCGTCCGTTACGCTATAGCTGTTGTGGCACCATTAATAGCAGTAATTAACATATTTTTACCATATTTTGGGGGAGCATTAGGATTTTAACTCTTGTACTATAAAAAGATGTAAACCCTCTCATTAGGAGGCATCTGATTTTACTTTCACACACTTTGTAAAATTTCACACTTAAGTTAAAGTTCTTTAGCAAATTGGCTCGGGCACATAGCCTGACACTCTGCACCGGACCAATTTCTCAGTGTCAAGCAATAAATGACTCAGGCTATTTCTATCTTTGTTTGTTACATACAATTGATTGTTATTCCATATTTCATTACGTATTTCATATTTTGTTACGTTAATGAAAAATTAAACCACGTATCCTTTAACCGCGCCTAAATTCAATTATTACCTTTTAAGGGATAAACAGTTTGGTGCCCACCGTAGGTCAAGGATAATAGTGGTGACTTGTTTACAACCCTACTTTCACGTGTTCTCTTGAAGTTTGTGATTTCAGGTTAACCTCGAAATGTCAAACAGCAGCCAATCGATTCACTTGAACAATAACGGTGAACCAGGCCACCACTGCGAGAACAACAACAATGGGGTACCAGTCAATAATTTATCCCAAGATCCGAATGGCCCCGCCGACTCAAATACTGTCAATTCGAATGACGATGTCGACCTGAATGTTGGCAGCAATCATCCCGTTGATCCGTTCAATAGCAATAACCCCATGATTTCACCTCAAGCATCTATACTAAGGACACCGGGTGATGCGGGAGAAGAAATTAACTTACGCTTAATATTTGATATGTTATAGGAACAATGGGCGGCTATAGCGCAACTCCAAAAGAAGAACAGTGGCGCAAGTGCGGAGGAACCGAATCAAATCGGTGAACTGGTCCGTGGGGAAGATCAAGTCGCTGACAATGGCAATGAATCGACCTCCTATGGGTCATCCAAGGTCCTGAAAATGTTTGAAGCATTAGCCAAACGGATCGACATCAATGAGAAAAAGGTGAAAATTTATAATTCTCGAGTGGACCAGATCCCCCGAGCTCCGCCGATCTTAAGAAGGCCGGATTCCAAATGGTACCGTCAAAGGTGTAACCCTCTGAGCGTGGCCCGCCCCAAAGTTGATCCCAAAGAGGTTTAAGATGCCGAACATTCCTAAGTAAGACGGAAACACGGATCCACAGGAACATATGACTTCCTATACTTGTGCCATAAAAGGCATTGATCTCGAAGAGGATAAAATTGAGTCGGTGCTGCTAAAGAAGTTCGACGAGACATTGTCCAAAGGGGCAATGACATGGTGTTCTATGATTCCTAAAAATTCTGCTAACTCGTTTAAAATGCTTGCAGATACTTTTATAAAGACGCATGCTGGAGCTCGGAAGGTCCAAGCAAGGAAGGTTGATATATTCAGAATCACCCAAAAGGGCAACGAGTTACTACAAGAGTTCGTATCTAGATTCCAAAAGGAACGGATGCTTTTGCCCCCGGTTTCGGAGGAATAGGCAGCATAAGGTTTCACCAAGGGGCTAAACCCTCGGAGCTCTGCCGCCTCATTCAAACTGAAGGAGAACTTGTTAGAGTACGAGGCGGTGACATGGGTCAATGTCCACAACAGATATGAGTCCAAAATTCGAGTGGAGGATGATCAACTCAAACTTCCACCAGGTTCAGTAAGCTGAAGCAAAAATGCAGATAGACCAAAAGGGGCAGTTGAAACAGAGTTGAAGTCATCAAAACATAGGTACCAGCCATACGGTCAGTCGAAAAGGTCTAACTTTAGGACAGACAGGGGAAGAAGCGGTCACAATCATCACTTGGTCTGGAATGATGGGCGAAATGATCACAGTTCGAGTAATTGAGGTTTGTAATTTAGGAATGATACCGGTGGGTCATCCAACAGTGGTGAAAGCCCAAAGTTGTCCGAGTACAATTTCAATGTTGATGTTGCGGGTCTTGTTTCAGCTATTGGCCATATTAAGGACGCGAGGTGGCTAACACCACTTCGGTCTGATCCTACTCAAAGGGATCCGAATGTGATATGCGACTATCATGTTACTCATGGTCATCGGGCTGAGGACTGTCGACAACTGAGGGATAAAATAGTTGGACTATTGAAAAATGGGCACTTGAGTGAATTTTTAAATGACCGGGCGAAAGGAAATTACAAAAACAGAGAAGCAAATAAGCAAGTTGAACCAGTGGAGCCTCAACACGTGATCAATATGATTATCTGTGGGGCAGAAATTCACCGAGGTCCAATGATGAAGAGGACAAAGGTCTCGATCATTCGGGAAAAATGAACCAGGGATTACGTACAGACGGGTTCCATTTCCTTTAGTGATGAAGACGCGGAGGGCATTATTTAACCCCACAATAATGCTTTGGTAATTTCTGTCCTCATTAATAAATCTCAAGTTAAGCATTTATTGATTGATCCAGGTAGTTCAGCCAATATTATCCGTTAGAAAGTGGTAGAGCAGCTAGAACTGTTGGACCAAATTGTGCTGGCAGCTCGGGTTCTCAATGGGTTCAACATGTCATGTGAAACTATGAAGGGAGAAATTACTCTGCCAGTGAATATCGTCGGGATGGTTCAGCAAACAAAGTTTGACATCATTGAAGGAGAGATGAGATACAATGCATTGTTGGCAGACCGTGGTTGCATGACATGAAGGCAGTACCTTCGACATTGCACCAAATGTTGAAGTTTCGAACCCCGAAGGGTGTAAAAGTGGTTCATGGGGAATAGTCGGTGGCAAGGGAGATATTTACAGTTGAAGAAGCAGCTCTAGTACCGAAAGCACTACCATTAAAGGTTGTAAAAGAGTCGATCAAAGGCAAAGATGCTAAATAGCAATCATAGGATTTGGGCCCAGTCAGCCCGAAGATAGAGGAAGAAACGACAAACCTTGAGAAATAAGATTTCGATGTTCCTAGGTCATTTGTGCTGCCGGATGATTTGGACGCAACCAAATGGACTGTGGAAGAATTAGAACAAATCATCTTGTTCGTACATCTGTCGGATAGAAAGGTATACCTAGGCACGGGGTTAACCTTGGAGCTCAAGCGTAGATTAATTGAATTTCTTCAAGCTAACGCTGATTGTTTTGCATGGTCTCATTTAGACATGACAAGTATTCCAATTCCTAATTTATTACGTAAGCAAAACTTTGGGGATTGCGGAAAAACGGTATTCTCATTTAGAAAAATTGGCTCTAGCTTTGTTAAGTACATCTAAAAATCTAAAACTTATTTTCAGTGTCATCCTATATGCGTAGTAACCACATAGCCATTAAAAATGTCATGCATAAATTGGAATTATCTGGCAGGTTAGCAAAATGGGCAGTAGAAATTAGCGGTTATGACATTGAGTGTAAACCCAAAACAGTTATAAAGTCTCAAATTTTAGCAGACTTCGTAGCAGAATTTACACCCGCAATGGTTCCCGGGGTGGAAAAAGAACTCTTGTTATTTTTGAGAAAAACTTCGGGGGTCTGGACCTTACACACGGATGGAGTATCAAACGTGAAAGGGTACGGACTGGGAATCGTACTTAAGGCTCCCGCAGGTGATATTATTCGACAATCAATAAGGACTTTAAAATTGACTAACAATGAAGCCGAATATGAGGCTAAGATTGCAAGTTTAGAGCCGGCAAAAAGTTTGGGAGCTGAAGTCATCGAAGCAAAATGTGACTTGTTTCTAGTCATGAACCAAGTTAACGGGTTTTTCAAAGTAAAAGATGAAAGGACGCAAAGGAACTTGGGAAAATCAAAGTGATTTAACATCGATTCAAGAAATGGACCATGCAGAAGAATTTAACTCTGGTATAGTCGTTCAATTGATGAACTCTGTGGTAGAAAATGGCCATGACGAGGTAAACACAACAAGTTTGACTTGGGACTAGCGTAATAAGTATATTGACTATCTTTAAAATAGGAAGCTGCCATTGGATCCTAAGGAGTCTAGAGCTCTTCGAACCAAACAGTGATATTTTGCTTGATCGATGGACAATTATATCTTCGATCTTTCTACGGCCCTTCGGCTAGATGTTTGGGATTTGGAGAAACAGATTATGTGATGCACAAAGTCTATGAGAGGAGTTGTGGAAATCATTCGGGAGCAGAGTCAATGGTCTGGAATTTGATTAGGGCCGATTATTACTAGAATCAGATGGAAGAAGATACAAAGAATTTCGTCCAGAAGTGCGACGAGTGCCAGAGGCATGCACCGATGATACACCAATCGGAGGAATTGATGCATTCGATCCTGTCGCCATGGCCATTCATGAAATGGGAAATGGATATTGTCGGACCTTTACCTTGGGCTCTTGGTAAGGTACGGTTCATTTTATTTATGACTGACTATTTTTCTAAATAGGTTCAAGCGCAGGACTTTGAGAAAGTCAGAGAAAAGAAGGTCATTGGCTTTATTTGGGATCACATCATCTGTCGGTTCGGTATTCCCACCGAGATAATGTGTGATAACGGCCGACAGTTCATTGGCAATAAGTTTAATAATTTCCTCGAAGGTTTGAAAATTAAGAAGATTTTGTCAACTCCGTATCACCCAAGTGCGAACGGGCAAGCGGATTCAACAAATAAAACCATTATTCAAAATCTAAGGAAGCAGTTGAAGGAACCTAAGAGCAATTGGAAGGAATTTTTGTCGGAAGTACTTTGGGCGTATAGAACGACCTCAAAGTCGAGCACTGGTGAAACACCATTTTCCCTAGTTTATGGTGAGGAGGCCTTAATTCCTGTAGAAGTCAGGGTGCTGAGCTTAAGATTCCAGTACACAACGGATGACTTGAATGACGAGGCTATGGCTGTAAAACTTGACTTAAAGGATGAACTTTGTGGGACTGCGTTGGTCCATTTAGCAGCACAAAAATAATGGATGGGAAGACATTACAATCGAAGAACGAATCTTCGGCACTTCCAAGTTGGGGACTTAGTTTTAAGGAAATTTACCGCTCACACAAAAAATCCCAATGATGGGAAGTTTGATCCGAATTGGGAAGGACCGTGCAGAGTAGCCAAAATAACTAGTAAAGGCTCGTATCAACTAGAATATGAAGATGGACAATAGTTGCAAAACAATTAGAACATGGCAAACTTGAAAAGATATTATTGCTAAGGTACAGACCGGAAAAAAATTTAAAAGGTTAGAATTTGTTCTGAAAATACGTGTTGCACTCTTTTTCCTTAGCTCGATTTTGTCCCGAAGTGGGTTTTCCGGTAAGGTTTTTAATGAGGCAACAATGTACAATGTGTTACTTTCATATCGAAGGCTAGCTAAGTGCTGGGGACTGCCTAGCATTGATTTATAGTGTTTGACTCCTCCTGCTTTGAACACAAACACTAGGGGATTACCATACCCTCGACAAGTTTGAGGTAGCTCAATGAAGCCTCGACAAGTTTGAGGTAGCTCAATAAAGCCAAATATTTTTTGCACTTTCTGCACTGGGATCTGTTGTAAGGGCCAAACAATCAAATGAGTTGTGCCCAGCTAGTTTATTTGCTACGGCAAAGGCAGAAAAGTTCTAAGAAGTCTTGCCTCAGTTGTTTGTACGAGACAAATGTTTGAAAGGAGAAGAATACTTCGGTTAAAATTCGTGTCAATAACACTTGTGTGAATGTGCACTTAACATCCCTAAGAAATTAATCTTTGAAGCGCATAGGCTACCCTCGATTGGGGACTATTGTCACAAAATAGACGGAACAAAACGAAGGCATTAAAGTCATAGTGAACTAAGCCTAATTTGTAAAGACTTTAAATAGTCTAAAAAGGTTAGAAGTAATTAAAACTTCAACTCATATGCCCGAAGTGATTTGGAGACGTTCGAATTCACAAGCATAAAAGTAAGGCCCTTACACATGTCTTCAAAAGACAATCACCGGCAGAAAAAGGCATGGTATAAAGTGAACCTAAAACTTTCAAATTCCGAACCTAAAACTTTCAAATTCTTATAGTTAAGTTGGTTGGAAATTTCATTAAGGCGAAAACTCTTAAAGATTTACTCAAGGTCAAGCCTAGTTCATATTCGGACAGAGTAACGTTAGTAATGTTATCCGATTAAAAAGTCATTCGTTTGACTTAAATCCTATTTGGGTAAGTATTGAAAGCAGAAAAATGCTCGAAAAGCAAACACCGATGGAATAAAGTCGAACCCAAGCTTTCATTTCATATAAACAGAAGGCCAAAGATTGACCTTGACAAACAAATAAGCCAAAAAGAAAATACAAAGGCTTTCTAAAAGCCTATCCAATCCTTCGAAGAGGAATCCGAGCCATCAGAGCCAGAGCTTTCGAGATCATCCTCTGAGCTATCTCTGAGGAGTGCTTTTTGTTTTTTATCCTCGACTACCCTCGCTTGCTCAATCTTAGAAGCAATATCCTCAATTCCACCCCGAGCTGCTTCCAAAGTAAGCCTCCGAGAATTCCATCTCATGTGGTCGGCCTTTAGCACAGACCGAGCCCTGGACGCATCAACGTCAGCATGGGCCTGGTTTCGTTCAGCCAAATCTTGCTACAGTTAGGCCATCAGTTTGGCATTTCTTTGACTTAGAGTGTCGAGGGCACGGGTAGAAGTTTTAAGCTCACCACTGAGCTCTTCGTTACCTTTGGCCCGATTTTCTACCTTTTCTATGGAACCCTTAAGATCTTTTTCTCGGAGGCCCTCTCAGCTTCAATCTGGGTAAACATGTCCCCGATGTTGACAGCCTCGACCTTGAGAAAGTCTATTTCTTCCCTCAGTTGGGCGATGGTTGCCTCATGCTTCTCGAACTGCTTGGCAAAGACAGAGGCATCCTAAATGAGCTTCTTGTTGTCTGCCTCAAGGACCTCAATTTTCTCGGTCATATGCTCGATGTCGTTCTTGGCTCGGAGGGTTTCTTTTTTAGCCTCATCAAGCGCAACTTTGAGGATTGAAGGATCACCAATTTGCTGCAGCTAATCCTTTTTTTGCTGCAGGAGAAGTTTGAATTTCTCGATTTCTCGGCCTTGGGTGTCCAATTGGCCCTGCCGATCGTCCATCTCCCGCATAACTCGAACGAAACCTTCATTCTCAAGTACGATAGACTGCAAAAGGAAAATAAAGTTAAGAATTAGCAGACCGTGAGAATTACTCGAAGCAAATAAAACTTTTGAAAGAAGGGAATGTTTACCCGATTGGCAGCATTTATGCTCTTATTAAAGAGACATTACCAAGAGACTCACCCCATCTTCTCCCTATTGGATTCCGACACGAGGGATCGAAGATAGCTGGCTACCCCGATTGCCCGCGAGCTTTCATCACGAACCAGATTCAGATTTCTTAGAGGACCAGGTAGACTTTCTAGGCCTTTGTGGAATAGCGAGGGGGCCGAACTTGGAGGCATCCACTATGACAGCGGATGTGGTAGAAATCCCTTCATCGGGGAACATATTATCGAAATCTTCCTGCCCGAAGGTATGGGCAGAAGGTGAAGAAGGAGTTGACATGATCTGATTGGCCCTCTTGGCCGCAGGCTCCTCTCCGAAGACGTGCCATCCTCAAAGATGACAGTATCCGCTTCATGCATGATGACCTTTAATGGAGTAAGGTGTTGGTGGGGTTCGACGATGGGGACAGAAAGATTTTCAGCCGTGTCATCAGCAATGGGTTCGGTCAAACCAGCCATGACATTCTCCTTCGGAACATCAACCGGAGCGGCTCTCGCCTCGGCGACAGTAGTAGTGGCGGTGTTATGCTTCTCTTTTACGCTGGTTAAGGCATAAAAGTTACTACGAAGTTGTTAGTGCTCTAATTGGATTTTTAGTATTTTTAGAGTCGCCACCTAATTTATTTATGAAAAACTAGGAAAACCAGGTTTAAAGATTTTTTCCAAAATAAGTAAAAATCTTTTGGACCAAAGTTCGAGGTAAGGGTTCTGGTGATCCCCTAGGGAAGGTTTGACGCACCTTAGTATTAAAGATTCATAGAATACGGTTGACCTACGAGTTTCAATGTGTGATTAATGTACTTATTTGTTTAAAGTGTTTTATTTTCAGCAAAAATGTCATTTACATCATATCATAATTTCAAGAAAAAATTTGGCAAAAAGTCCCCTTTATAAAATGGGGTTTTGGTTTAGAAAATTCGCGTAAGTGTTCGACTCACTTTGTTGCCCGAGTAGAGTCATTACTATTCTAGTCCTAACAGAATGGGTTTAGTACCTATGAGTATATATGAAAATATGGAGTATACCTCCGTTTTGTACTCATATATATATATATATATATATGTGTGTGTGTGTGTGTGTGTGTGTGTGTGTGTGTGTGTGTGTATACACATATATATGAAAAAATATAAGTTATAAAAATTAGTTCTATTTTTATTGTTGAAGCCCATAAGTCAATAGTACTCCAAGTCCAAATCCATCTTATCCTCATAACTCGCTCCAAATAATTTTTTCTCTTGAAATTTCAGTCAAAATACGCATCGTGGGCCTCTGAGCCCAAATAATTCCCTTACCTAGAAATTTTGTTAAGTCCAAATTCATTTTTTTGAAAGGGCTGTCCAAGTTCATCCTAAATCCAGAATTTGTCCGCTAAATGCGTACACATTTTTAAAAGGCCATTGCACTTCAGAAGTCATTTTTGTTCACAATTAAACAATACATAGCGGTCTATTACATTTTTTCTCACGGGCTTGAGGCCCAAAATCTATTACTTAGTGTTTTGAAAACGTTCTTATTGATATCAACTTGAATCAATGTAACTTGAGCCAAATCCATTTTTTCATTCCTTCTTTACACTTAACCAAAGTCTTTAAAAAAGTTTTCTCCTCAAAATGTTTGTTTGTAAAGCTCGCAAGAAAATAGTTATGCCCGAGTTTAAAATCAATTTTAGTGACTTCCCTAAATTACTAAGTTATTTCCTAAATTCTACATCCATAGGGTTCCAATATTTAGCACATTCAGTGTATAAAATATACATACATGCCAGATATCAAAATAAGAAAAAAAGGAGAGAGTAGAAAATATTTGTAAAGACAGATGGGCCTACCCAAGCCCATCAGTGCCATTTTCACCCATTGGCTGGGCCTTCCATAGATATCAGCTTCCCTTTCCATTTTTCAGCGGACTCGATCAAGAAAGGGAGGTTAGGCCTTAGGCCCAATAGGTTTGATGCAAAAGAGCAGCCCAAATGGCCCACGATGTTTCCATGCCAATGCAAAGGGGTAAAAAAGAAGTTGAGGATTAGAAAGTATCTGAACCATCTTAGGAGACTAAAAAGAAATTTAAAGACTAAATAAACATTAAAGTAGACATGGGTACATAGATACACATACACAGTTCATATATACCCTTAGCAAGTTTCAGACAATAGCTAGTGCAATTTCTTCAAAAGCCCAAAAGAAACAGATGTGACTAGGCCTAAACAGGTCAAGCATTGAAGCTAAGTAGTATTAAAATCATAACAGGCCCACAAAGTGAATACTTAAAGAAGGGGAGGGGAAGATTTGGCCCAAACTTAGTATAAACAAACATGTCTCAGCAGTTGTTCGAAGGGTATACGTAATATACTTCTTTATCTACACCAGGGTGTACACAAGTTAGGTATACTTTGTATACACTTAGCATGGAACCACTCATAATATACGGAGCAACATAAATGAAGTCTAAAAAAAAAAGCAGATTGAGATAACTCAGATATTAAGTAGAATTGAGTTGCATATCAAGCCTTTAGGACTCAACTATTTATCCACTTTCATAAGTGTGAACCAAATCCAAAAGGTGGCAAATATGAAGTAAACACTTACTCAAATCAGACTAAAAAAAGATCAACAACAAAGCCATACAGATCCCAAACTAAAATAGTTGAGTGGGCAAGTCTGGATTATATCAATTAGAAATTATACTTTCTAATTCTCTTTAAACCAAACCAAAAATAGAGTTTATGGAACTAGAGTCTAAATAGTTCAAGCAAAACTCAAGTCAGACCAAGCTATAGTAACTAGAATGGTTTAGATTAGACCAATCACTTTACACATCAAAGAATCCTTTAGGAAAACAGCGAAAAATGAGAAAACACCTTCCCAGTTTTTAGAAATTTTCATCACAATTTAGAGTAATTTATTCAAAGGATCTACAGGTTCATACTACTTAGTAGGGTCCCATAAAGGATATTCTAGCATAGGGAAACCCCAGTATATCAAGAAGAGGATGACTAGGTTGAGTTTGACAGGAAACTGAAAGCCTAGTCCACTCTTTCTTAAGATCTAGGTGAGTCACACCTATGGGTCAAACATCCCCTTAAGTGACACCTTTAGTTAATATACCCTATAGGTTCTACTTTATTTTTATTCCAAGTAAAAAATAAAATCCTTGTTTCTGTCCAAACTAAATGCAGGTATAGGCAACAACAGATTCCCAAGGGAACAACCCTCCAAAATCTTAAATAGAATAGGGGCATGGATATTTTAGCAGACCATAAATGAATGCCAACAAGAGGCTCAACACCAATTTTCAACAAAGCATGACAAGCCATTAGTGTTGTTTCCAACCCAGATTCTAGAAAATATAATAGTGCACATGTTGATTCACATGGTGCAAGCAAATATTCATCAACACTTTAAAGGATGGGGCCAGTACAAGCACACAAGAAACACAATCAACAAGTTTGGTCTGGGGTTAATTAGAGGAACATGTAGGACATATTTGAATAAAGTTATAAACTCAAATTAATGAACACGACTTAGCTATTACTAAACACACATGCATTACTTAATTAACTACGATCCATGTTTTGTCAAACTTGAGTAAAACAGAAACATAAGCTAAACAGTCCTAGGCGGTCTGTCAAATATGTGAGCTTCGGTTTTTTATTAAAAAAAAAAAAGAAATCATGAACTAACTGGCCTAAAAGATCAAACAAAAACATGATCTATCAGACTAGAGGTCAACTGACCCCAACGCAGGTAAGACACTACTGTTTTGACCAATAAAAGAAAACTTATAAGTTACATTAATCCTAAGGCAAGTAAACATTTAGACATGATTTACACAGATTATAAGCCCTTAACCCAACTAAACATCTAGACATGGTGATCAGAAACCATAAACACTTAGTCTAGTTAAGCACATAAACATGATTAACTAGTCATTAATCTAGATCAATGATCATAAGGCAATGTATGAACTCTAATTAGGTAAATATGATTAATCTAAACTAATAAGTAAACATGGTTGACACTAGAGCCATAAAAACAAAGCAAAAGAGAAAAGCTTTTAATCTAAGATTAAACCAAGCACAACTATAACTTACATATCCAAATAAGAACAGACTAGTTTTAACATATAGGCATCAAAACTACATAAAGCCTAAGTAAAAACCACACAAAGTAGGAAATTAGACTAACACAGAGCAAATTAAAAAAGGCAGAAAAATAAAAGAGAGGGGAATTACCTCTTCTTTGTGCAACCATGGTTGAGATTCGAACTTGGAGACCTTGTTTACCCCTCAAATGCTCAAACCACAGAACCCACAAAAAGGCTTTTAAAATTTTTAAACTAACTCAAACTCTTAAAGATTTTAAGCAAATTCCCCAGAAAAAACTTAGGTATTTAGAGTGTGAAGACTTTCTGATAATTTTCAGTGTTTAGGAAAATAGCTTAGGGTCCTTTATATAGCAGACCCAAAAAAACCCCAAAACCCCAATCAGGCCGATGTGGGATAACTCCCAAAGATGGGATTTCCTCCTCACATCCGATGTTGTAGGATAGAGATTAAATCAAAAATAGGCATCAAAGGTCGGATTTCAACCAACAAAACCCAATCCAAAAAGCTCTTCATGAACCAATCGTATTGCGGTATTCAAAATCGAAAACATATAAGAACAATTAAAGAAAATATAGTGTTGACCGTTAATTCGTAGAAAAGTAAAGGAAAAAGGTAAAACACAGAGATTTATACCGTGTTTGGAGGTGACGCTAGGTGAGAAGGAGCAAAACAATTAATGTTTGCTCGATCTGGTTGTACCACACCCTGAAAAAGCATCATGAATCTGAAACTTTGCCAAAATGGCCATGGTGACGAGGAGAGAGGAAGGGGAAGGGGTGGCGGCGCCTAAGGTTTCATATGACTCTTTAAAAGATAGCAAAAAAAAATATTGAAAATGCCTATTGATTAAACCTTTTCAATTATGACCAAAATTTGTCAATACTGTCACACCCTAATCTTGATCAGGGTGTGATGGGCACCCGACCCCGTAACTGGAGCCGAGCGAACCCGCTGACTCTTACTACGTACTGAATTTTTTTTTTTTTTGAACCTCTAAGTCAAGCATATACAATAAGATTACTAAAATATTCCTTTATTGCTTTTAAACCAAATAAAATATGTAACTGTATAAAACTTGTATCATAATACAAACTAACTCTAGAAACCCACACCGTGTCTCGCAAAGTCTCTAACTTTAAACAAGACTTCATGGCATAGCACTCTTTCGATTCGGCGACACTCCGAACAAATGGAGTTTGCCAACTTCGCCGGAACGTCTTCTATCCGGCTTCTATCCGTCCGGGTGTGCACCGCGGCATGAAACGCGCCCCCGAAGAAAAGGGGTCGGACGAGCATTGTGCGAGTATGTAAGGCATAAATGATAACATAATAAAATAGACGGGACATGAATAGCATATAATAAGAAAACATGGGAAATAAGAGAAAAAGGATCGATCGTATCGCTTGCCTTTCGAGGCGGAATTATGCATGCTCACTTTTACCTTTATATATATACATCCATAACTCGACTGCATCACGTGATATCATTAGCCCGCGTCGGGCCTCCCGCGTCGGGGTAATTATATCGGTGCGGCGCCACTAGTGGGGGTCGTGCCTTTTTACCATGGCCAAATAGGCCAAGTGTAACTATATGCACCACTACGCCTACCGTAGTGGCGGTCGTGCCCGACCTTCTAGGCAAAGCGCTTTTCCTTTATGTAACATCCATCATAAGCATGCATTGGAGTCCAATCAAGGGCTATAATTTTATCGGAGTGACGTAAGGTCGGAAACCTCCGATTATATTATGGAATAACCATGGGCGCTTTGCCTCACCTTGAAGGAACTAGCACTATAAGGCGAGACTATCAGTAGAAAGTAACATTATGAGAAAACATAGAACAGGATCGTAGGGTGTCGTTTCATATACTTTGGAACCTTTGAAATAGTCATTATCCATACATAGGATTAAGAAGATCAAGAAATAGCTTCATATTTTCATGTCATCATATTCATAGTAGGAACACATTCTCGCCATATTCATCATAGACATTTTCTCATATCGGGTATCCTCGTTGTCATCATAGAATCATATTCATCGTTTTAGTCATAAAAACTATCTAAGACGCAAAACTTGTATTTTGAAGAAAAATGAATATTTTTGAAAACATTTATAAACTTTTAAGAAGAAGAGTCATGTTTTGAAATCATAATTTCTAACTTTGAAAATAAGGACGTTATGGAAGCAATTTAACACATCTCAGGTATGAATCATGCCATGGAAAGAAAAGGGCTTAGCCTTAACATACCTGCGGCGCGCCTTACTAATTACGCTTATTCATCCAAGCTTGGTTCCGCTAGTCTACATTCAAGAAAGTTGATACAACCATTAGATTCATTGACATATGCTTGTCGTAACCTTTCAAGTTCCTTCACTTATGGTCTGCCGGAATTTCGGCAGCATCTCCCCTATAAATATACCACCCCCGAGGACCCAGCTCGGCTTATTTTAATTAACAACAACAATCCGGGAATTTAACCCGGCCAAACCATCAACAATACCAACAACTATTCTAACAATACTTCAATAACCAATTTAATTCAATTCAATTCACATAATATTCCATCGAATCAATCGACATACTACTTCACCCGAAACCTTCAAATTTAACAACAACCATACATTTCATTATCATTCATATTCATTAACTTCAACCACACTCTTTATTCAACATCACATAATCCATAACAACAACCACTAGAATATCGAATTACATCAATTTACACTAACTTACCAAAACACGTATTTCGACCATAATCTCTCCTTACATGTCTTCATGCATTTTTACTCATTTATATACATTCCAACAATAACAACAACATATTTTCCTCTTTCAAATTCAATCACCATAACCCAACTTTCAATCCTCTGAACCATTAAATAAATTCAATCCATTTTTCTACACACACACTATTCCATTCGGCCATACACACACATGCATATTTTTTCATGAATTTTCATCCTTTATTTACATTACAACAACAATCAAAACACTAAATAAAATCATTGAATCATTGTTCCATTAACCATGCATACATCCGGCCACAATGCCATCTCACGGCCACACAACAACCACTAACATCACAATTTCATGCTTTTCATTCATTTCCATCATAAAATACATAACAACAACAATTAAAATACTACATAAAAATTGATTCATCATTCACACACATAACACCCACACGGCCAAGCTCCAACACCTACAACTTCATGAATTTCATTCACTTTGCATACTACAACATACATAATCATCCAAAACATGTATAAGAACATAAACTCTTACCTTCTTCCTCAATTCCTCACTTGACTAGAATTTTGTAACTTGCAAGAATACGTCTCCTTCTAGCTCCAACAATTATCTCATGTTAAAGGGGACCTCCCAATTGCTTGGAATGCTTGAAGAAAATAATTTTTGGCAATCAATATCCATGGCTTCCAAATTTTTTTTCTTTCTTTCATGGTGGCCGAATGGCCTAGTTTCTTTTTTTTTTTTCCTCTTTGTTTTCTTTCCTTTCTTTCTCTCTTGAAATAAGATGAAGACTCCTCTTGTATCTATATATATACATGTCTTCCACCCCTTTTATATATTTATAACTAAGCCCCTCAAATAAGAATATGGTCACATGTCCCCCCTCCTTTCCTTTTTCTAGAGATTTCTTCTTTTTTCATGAACTTTCTTAAAATTAAAGATGACTAATTTCTTATTTTGTCATCACTTCCATCCTCATGCATGTATATTGTTGCATGGCCTTTACAAAAAAAATGAGCACATGGCTCTTCTCCCTTTTTTTCTAGAATTTTCTTCTCTTTTTCTTGAATTTTATTAAAATTCCACAAGGAAGACTAAATGTCTTCTTAGGTAAGCTTTAGTCCATATGTTTTCATCACATGGCCAATATGCCCTTTTTGGAACCTTCATGAACCTTGTGTGAAATTACCATTTTGCCCCTCGACTTTTCTCAATATTACCATTTTACCCCTAGCCTTCCACAAAGCTTCCATTGGTCATTTTGCAAGTTTCTCTTTTTACCCATGGCCTTTTTCAATATTTTCATACTACCAATGTTCATAAATAATATTCCTAACAACTCGTACATCAAAATAATTTTTTTGAAAATGGTCTCGCCCTTAACTTTCCACGTCAACTTGAAATTTCCAAACGTATAAAATACGGGCTATAACATCCTCCCCCCCTTTAGAACATTCGTCCTCGAATGTTCAACTGACCTTATGGGGCGTTATAATACTTCGGGAGGATTCCTTTTATAGCTGCTTTTTCCTTTATGCCCGTTCCCTATTCTTTACCTTATTTTCCTCATAATCAAACTCCTTAATCCTTTTCATGAATCCTTGCTCCATGTCATAGGTTTTTCCGAATTCACTATGTGAACTCACTATCCTCGTCCTCCAAGTCATTTCTATTCCGTTATTGCTTCGTCGCCGTGCCTTAGCAGAAACCATATCTTTGGTATACAATCTATACTTATCGATCTGGTGTGACTACAGATTACTCTTTTATCCTCATGTCTGTCTCTTGGTTCACCTATTATCATTTCGTTTCTACTTCCCCCAGGTATTCTTGTGACACGCCGACATATTTTGAACTCTGATTTCAAGCTAGTAAATTTCCTTTTCTAACACTTGATAGTGTTACAATTCCTTTTATTTAGGTCTAACTTGATATGGTCTCCCCCCCTTTAAGGGGCTCCTTATATGCTAACCGCCTTCGAGTACCTTCCTTCTCTTGTTATTTCTCCATATGGGTCCTAAGGATTGTGAACTATTCCTTTCTAACACATAGACCTTGTCTTATCCTTAGGTCATCCTTTCAAAACAACTCTTCCATATCTGTGGCTACCATACTAGTATGGCTATACATTTATTCCTCCATATACCTTTCAATACCATAGTTGTATTATATCGACGTTAAACTTAGTCATCCTTCCCTTACTTCACATGTTCCTGACCCTTCAATCTCCTCGTCTTGCATTGACTCACCCTCTCTTCTTTCCAACTATCACCGTATTAGACCCTTCAGTCTTAATCCGTAATGGAACAGTGATAGCTTACTTTGTAACATCTGTATCTTTTACTTTTCTTTGTCATTTGGGCTTCGATTCTCTTTTTTGACTAATGCCTTCTATAACATAGCTTCGGTTGCTGGGACTCACATGTCCACCAATACAATTATATGTGAAATATTTCATACATTCATATATATATAACTACTACCAACTAACCCACAAGATACTTCCAAACGCTATTCAAGCCTATCCAACTTTCCGGAACTGGGACGCGTTCCCTGTCTCTTCTCCAGTCTAACCTACCTCGTTTTATGTGACCCCATATAGCTTCCAGCCATCCCGTATACTCTGATTTCCTTAGGTTACTATTAGCTTCTCATTTGTCCCTTATATCTCAATTTGTCTCATATATCTGAATATGCAGAATTTCTTGTAAACTTCCCAGGGGGTCACCCATCCTCCCACCTGAGCACGCTTAACCCCGAAACTTCGACAGAATCTGGTACCTTAACGCTGATATAACCGCGTCCATTTCCTCGCGTAACCTCCTTTACATGTTCTGGAGCAACTCGAAGTCGTACGGATTCCGAGATATTTTCGTAACACGTCCTTTCTTTTGTAATTACCGTTTTACCCTTTTCTCTTCTCAATATTCACTTTTCGCCTGGTGTATATCCATTTTCCTATCTGGCTCCTAGCCTCACATAACAAAACAAATATATTCCTCCAGTCTTACCTCTTTTGACTTCCATATCATCACTCGCCTCTTTCCACTAGTACTGGGCGCCTGCGGAATTCAACGATTAGTATAGGGGATCATATTTCCTATGACTTGGCTCTATCGCACGATCTAACGACAGAAAGAAGGTCAACCATTCCTAGATGCCCCGCAGCCTCCTGTCTATAGATGTGGCCGGCTTCACACCCATAAACAGGACTCTACCGGACACGAATTTGCAGACATCCCTTAGACCGACCGCTCGATATCCACTTTGTCACACCCTAATCTTGATCAGGGTGTGATGGGCACCCGACCCCGTAACCGGAGCCGAGCGAACCCGCTGACTCTTACTACGTGCTGAATTTTTTTTTTTTTTGAACCTCTAAGTCAAGCATATACAATAAGATTACTAAAATATTCCTTTATTGCTTTTAAACCAAATAAAATATGTTACTGTATAAAACTTGTATCATAATACAAACTAACTCCCGAAACCCACGACTGTGTCTGCAAAGTCTCTAACTTTAAACAAGACTTCATGGCATAGCACGCTGACTCGGCGACACTCCAGAACAAATGGAGTTTGCCAACTTCGCTGGAACGTCTTCTATCCTGGCTTCTATCCGTCTGGGTGTACCTGCGCGGCATGAAACGCAGCCCCCGAAGAAAAGGGGTCAGTACGAGCATTGTACTGAGTATGTAAGGCATAAATGATAACATAATAAAATAGACAGGACATGAATAGCATATAATAAGAAAACATGGGAAATAAGAGAAAAAGGATCTGACTGTATCTGCTTGCCTTTCGAGGCGGAATTATGCATGCTCACTTTTACCTTTATATATATACATCCATAACCTGACTGCATCACGTGATATCATTAGCCCGCGTCCGGGCCTCCCGCGTCCGGGGTAATTATCTGGTGCAGCGCCACTAGTGGGGGTCGTGCCCGGCCAAATAGGCCAAGTGTAACTATATGCAGACCACTACGCCTACCGTAGTGGCGGTCGTGCCCAGCCTTCTAGGCCAGTGTAACATCCATCATAAGCATGCATTGGAGTCCAATCAAGGGCTATAATTTTATCGGAGTGACGTAAGGTCGGAAACCTCCGATTATATTATGGAATAACCATGGGCGCTTTGCCTCACCTTGAAGGAACTAGCACTATAAGGCGAGACTATCAGTGGAAAGTAACATTATGAGAAAACATAGAACAGGATCGTAGGGTGTCGTTTCATATACTTTGGAACCTTTAAAATAGTCATTATCCATACATAGGATTAAGAAGATCAAGAAATAGCTTCATATTTTCATGTCATCATATTCATAGTAGGAACACATTCTCGCCATATTCATCATAGACATTTTCTCATATCGGGTATCCTCGTTGTCATCATAGAATCATATTCATCGTTTTAGTCATAAAAACTATCTAAGACGCAAAACTTGGATTTTGAAGAAAAATGAATATTTTTGAAAACATTTATAAACTTTTAAGAAGAAGAGTCATGTTTTGAAATCATAATTTCTAACTTTGAAAATAAGGACGTTATGGAAGCAATTTAACACATCTCAGGTATGAATCATGCCATGGAAAGAAAAGGGCTTAGCCTTAACATACCTGCGCCGCGCCTTACTAATTACGCTTATTCATCCAAGCTTGGTTCCGCTAGTCTACATTCAAGAAAGTTGATACAACCATTAGATTCATTGACATATGCTTGTCGTAACCTTTCAAGTTCCTCCACTTATGGTCTGCCGGAATTTCAGCAGCATGTCCCCTATAAATATACCACCCCCGAGGACCCAGCTCGGCTTATTTTAATTAACAATAACAATCCGGGAATTCAACCCGGCCAAACCATCAACAATACCAACAACTATTCTAACAATACTTCAATAACCAATTTAATTCAATTCAATTCACATAATATTCCATCGAATCAATCGACATACTACTTCACCCGAAACCTTCAAATTTAACAACAACCATACATTTCATTATCATTCATATTCATTAACTTCAACCACACTCTTTATTCAACATCACATAATCCATAACAACAACCACTAGAATATCGAATTACATCAATTTACACTAACTTACCAAAACACGTATTTCGACCATAATCTCTCCTTACATGTCTTCATGCATTTTTACTCATTTATATACATTCCAACAATAACAACAACATATTTTCCTCTTTCAAATTCAATCACCATAACCCAACTTTCAATCCTCTGAACCATTAAATAAATTCAATCCATTTTTCTACACACGCACTATTCCATTCGGCCATACACACACATGCATATTTTTTCATGAATTTTCATCCTTTATTTACATTACAACAACAATCAAAACACTAAATAAAATCATTGAATCATTGTTCCATTAACCATGCATACATCCGGCCACAATGCCATCTCACGGCCACACAACCACTAACATCACAATTTCATGCTTTTCATTCATTTCCATCATAAAATACATAACAACAACAATTAAAATACTACATAAAAATTGATTCATCATTCACACACATAACACCCACACGGCCAAGCTCCAACACCTACAACTTCATGAATTTCATTCACTTTGCATACTACAACATACATAATCATCCAAAACATGTATAAGAACATAAACTCTTACCTTCTTCCTCAATTCCTCACTTGACTAGAATTTTGTAACTTGCAAGAATACGTCTCCTTCTAGCTCCAACAATTATCTCATGTTAAAGGGGACCTCCCAATTGCTTGGAATGCTTGAAGAAAATAATTTTTGGCAATCAATATCCATGGCTTCCAATTTTTTTTTCTTTCTTTCATGGTGGCCGAATGGCCTAGTTTCTTTTTTTTTTCCTCTTTGTTTTCTTTCCTTTCTTTCTCTCTTGAAATAAGATGAAGACTCCTCTTGTATCTATATATATACATGTCTTCCACCCCTTTTATATATTTATAACTAAACCCCTCAAATAAGAATATGGTCACATGTCCCCCTCCTTTCCTTTTTCTAGAGATTTCTTCTTTTTTCATGAACTTTCTTAAAATTAAAGATGACTAATTTCTTATTTTGTCATCACTTCCATCCTCATGCATGTATATTGTTGCATGGCCTTTACAAAAAAAATGAGCACATGGCTCTTCTCCCTTTTTTTCTAGAATTTTCTTCTCTTTTTCTTGAATTTTATTAAAATTCCACAAGGAAGACTAAATGTCTTCTTAGGTAAGCTTTAGTCCATATGTTTTCATCACATGGCCAATATTCCCTTTTTGGAACCTTCATGAACCTTGTGTGAAATTACCATTTTGCCCTTCGACTTTTCTCAATATTACCATTTTACCCCTAGCCTTCCACAAAGCTTCCATTGGTCATTTTGCAAGTTTCTCTTTTTACCCATGGCCTTTTCCAATATTTTCATACTACCAATGTTCATAAATAATATTCCTAACAACTCGTACATCAAAATAATTTTTTTGAAAATGATCTCGCCCTTAACTTTCCACGTCAACTTGAAATTTCCAAACGTATAAAATACGGGCTATAACAAATACTTAATTAATTAATTAGAGACACGGCCAATGGCATAAGGGGACTTTTAATTGCAAACATAGCCTTAATTGGCTTAATTTTAAAGACCATGCTATTTTATTTATGGCCTTATTTCCAATTAGCCGTCTTAGGATAACATTTGCAAAAATGACCTTAATTGCTTAGACCAATGATTTTGGCCCTTTCATATAAGGTTAAAATTAAACTAAATAACAATTAAAAGGCTAATTTTGCAATAATGACTTCAAATAAGGCAATTGATTTTCAATTGGGTCATAATTGGACTATTAATTGATAATTTCAATTATAGTCATTTAATGGGTAATTTACAGAACAAACCACAATTAAACACTCAATTAATTATGATAAAATCTATAAATTGATTAAACAAGGATTGAGGGGTATAATGATATATTTATTTAATTAGCGTATTTCTTGCATTAAACAGAGTAAAATCTTTGCAAATTGACATTTTAACAATTTAGACAATTAAGTGAATAATTGTGGTAAATTATTTTCTCTCTTAGCAAAAGTATTATAATTGTAAAAATACTTAAATTAATTTATAATATTATAGAAATTATTTTATCAAACAAAATTGGTAAAATATTATCTAACTAATTTTATAAAATTATTCAACTTCTAAAAATACATATTTCACTCTGGTTAATACTCAAGTACTCTGGGTAATTAAAACAAATTATGGGAGGTCAAAAATTTGGTGTCAACAAGCGACACCGGTGCTGACTTTTGCTATTAGAATATCATCATCCGGGAAGTCTTTTAAACCCCAAACTCGTGAAGGGCCGCCAGCAACTTTGGAACTTTTCTTTCTTTTTTGACCCACTGAAAGTGACTTCGGGGGCCTGGAGGATTTGGCATTCTTTGTCTTCTTCGCCTCAGCAATGAGCAGTGCTGAGTCCGATGGATCAAACACCGAACTTGGCGCGAGAGGGGCATCCGTTGGTTTAGGCCTTAGGAGTGACAAACCCTTCAACAGACCTGAAAAAGATAACGCCGAAGTTAGGAAAAAGGATGAGCGACAAAAAAAAAACACTAAGCAAAACAGGAAAACGACACTTACCATGATTTTTTGCTATCCACTTCCTGTTGGATAGATCTTTCCACGTGCTTAGTTGGTGCTGGTATTGGCATATAATGTTCTCTATCCAATCGAGGAAGTTTTCTATTTCATCCGGGATCCATGCAATGGTTGAAATATAAGAAAGAGTTAGATGCATAATTGAAAGCATGTGGAGAAAATAAAGAGTTCTACGATGCTTACGTTTCATGTTCCACCGCTCGAAAAATGGCATGGATCTCGCCGGGATTATCTCCGTGGTTTTAACCGCGATGAAATGTTCTGACCAACCTCGGTCTCTGTTCTCATCGACGCTGGAAAGGATGGGGTATTTCTCTCATTTATAGAGCTTTACAACCCCACTGCGAAAGATCTGCGGACTGTATAGCCGGATCAAATGTGTAAAGTAAATTCCGCTTTGACATTATTTTCCAAAAAGCGGAGAAAAGTTATAGTTCGCCAGGGAGAGGGACCAATTTGTCCGAGGCAAAATTCGTACGTTTTGCACATGTCAAGGATGACTTGATCCATTAGAGGGTCAAGGTTGAATGTGAAGGGATAGGTGTATACATTTGAGTATCCATCCCCTGAAGGTGGTAATGTCATCATCCCGATCCGGAACAGCGATCTCGAAAAGTCGGGTGGTCTAGCCACAATTAGTTCGGACTCGTGTGAGGTCCTTTTCCTTGATAAAAAAGGATAGCATCTGACATCAGAGCCTCTGTCAGACTTTTTTGAGGACTTCTTCGAAGCTTTCTCAACCGCGAATTTGGTGTTGAAGTGATAGTTCGAGGTAAAAATATATTGAGCTCGGGGTTTGTAGAGATCGGCTTGAGCACTAACCTCGGGGCTAGCAATGACGTCGGTCGCCGGAGGTGGAGAAGCGGCTGGTGAAGCGTTTCTGGAAGAAGATCTGGAGTTTGTTGCCATTTCTTATGAAGATTTGAAGATTGCGATGAAGATTTGAAGGTTGAGATGAAGATTTAAAGATTGCAATGAAGATTTGAAGATTGATATGAAGTTTTGAAGGTTGGCAGATGAAGATTTGAAGGAAAGCAAGAACAAAGTTGAAGATTCAAAGAAGTTCGAGGAGTAATTGATCGAGTTGTAAAAGGTGAAAAGTGAAAAAATCGAACTTTTATAGCGGAAGAGTAATAATGGTGAGACGTTCCAATTCGAGAACCGAAGGGGTGGTCCAATCAGGAAGATATACGTGTCCGAAGTCAGAAAGACGTGATGTGAGGGGATGTCTGATTTCCCGCCTATTTTCGAACAGAAGCTTACAAGAGAAGATACCGAGGTTATCATTCCACTTCTTATCACTTCGACAAACTCCGATCCAGGAAGTGTGAGGACTATCTGTATACGGTAAAAATCGGGGCAAAAAGTTATGACCTTCCGACGAGAGGTCGGAGCAAAATAGAAACGTGGACTTCAAAATGTGGTTCGGTCATTCGGATGAATAAAGTCCAAGAATTGTTAGTTCGTTAGGCCGAAGTGATGCCAGTTAGCATAAACGCGAGAAATCAATGATGGGTCGCATTTCTCGCCGCCCATCCCGCTGTCCGCTACGATACAACTATTGTGGTGCCGTTAATAGCAGTAATTAGCATATTTTTACCATATTTGGGGGTGCATTAAGGTTTTAACTCTTGTACTATAAAAAGAGGTAAACCCTCTCATTAGGAGGCATCTGATTTTACTTTCACACACTTTGTAAAATTTCATACTCAAGTTGGGTTCTTTAGCAAATTGGCTCAGGCAGATAGCCTGACACTCTGCACCGGACTAATATCTCAGTGTCAAGCAATAAACGACTCAGGCTATTTTTATCTCTGTTTGTTACATACAATTGATTGTTAACTGTTTGTTATTCCATATTTCATTAAGTATTTCATATTTCGTTACGTTAACGACAGATTAAACCACGTATCCTTTAAACCGCGCATAAATTCAATTGTTACCTTTTTAGGGGTAAACAATATTTATTTAAAATAAATTTTATGCATTATATATAGATTGTGATGTTTAATTAATTCTGATTGGCTAGAAAGTAATTATTTGGAAGTCACGGTCATTTATATGTGTTGACAATTCTAAAAAACAACGTCATGCCATTCTTCTATTTCAATTTGTTATATATATATATATATATATATATATATATATATATATATATATATATATATATATATGTGTGTGTGTGTGTGTGTGTGTCTTGCCTTAAGTTAAATATTTCTTTTTCTTCGTACTTTTTATGTATTTGGAAGAGGTTTTTGATTAACAAGGAATTTCATAATAAAAAGTAGATATATGTAATTTTTTTTATTACTCTCTCCTGTCCCTTTTAAGTGTTTTTAAGGCTTTAGTATATCCATTAACAAGAAAGTCATTTAATAGGCTATTTTATTAAAAGATACTTTATATCTCCTCAAAACTTTTCGAATGACTTTGTAAAATTTTGTTGAATCCATTTATTAGTCAAGGAATTTTATAAAAAATAATTAATACTTCTTGATTTGTTAAAAGAAAACTTATTTTCGACCAAATTTAAAAGGCTAAAAGTTTACTTATAAGTATTTTTTATCGTCTTAGACCGTGTGAAGTGCGGACAACTTCACTAGTTACGAAAAAAAGACAAGTATTGAGACAAATTTACTGTTAAGATTAGTTTAAAGAGAAATCCTTTTAATATATCTGTTATGAAAAACTTTAATTAAGTTTGTACTTTTATTTAATTAAAATAAGAATACAGATTAAACTTTTTAATCAATATTATACATAGCTAAATTAAAAGAATATTAAATATTTAAATAAAATAAGAATACAAATTAAACTTTTTAATCACTATTATACATAGCTAAATTAAAAAGAATATTAAATATTTAATATAATATTAAAATGTAGAAATCAAACGAAAAGGAAATCGTTATTTTATAGTTAAACAATTAATAAGAGATATACAACTTGATAAATAGTAGTAGTATGTATTTTAAAGATAGATATTTTAGCTTGTCCCCTCTACTCAAAAGCACTTAAGAAAAAATCAATTTCTAAGAGCTAAAATAGTTGTAGTATGTATTTAGCTTGTTCCCTCTTCTTTGTCTGTTTCTAATTTCTCAATTTTCAATTAGGCATGAGCAAAAATCAAACCCGAATTGAGATAGTGTCTACCATTTCCACCACCATAGCGAATTAACACTGAACAATCAAAACATCAAATATTAAATAAAGAAAAAAACTAAACCTATGAAATATTAAATAGAACCTTGTTTTCTTTTCCAACTGTATTTTCTCTTTTCCACTTTTGGGTTAACATTGATATGCAGGGAAGCGAGAAAAGAAAAATGAAAAATAAATACTCCAATAAGCTGTGCTATTTCACTGTAAGAACAGAGAACTTTGTGTTGGAAAATATAGGCGGCAATGTATTGCGAGCTGATATACACCATGTTTGTTTTAAGTGCCTTACCCTGCAAAAGCTTATTAAACTTACTTAAAAAGGTAGTAATCAACATAGTGCTGAGATTATCCCAGAAGAATAGAGCAGTTTGTTTTTATTATAGAGAACATGAATCTGAAAGGCAGCGATGCATTCCATTAGCAATAGTCAAAATCCAACTATTTTTTTTTTTTATCACAATTGCTAGGTCAATTCGCAAATCTATCCAATTTGGGGTTTATGTCAAAATCCCCCCATTTTAATTAGGGAAAATAATCCATATATACGGTCCGCTCATCTAGTTTGCAGCCGATGTAGCCCAATATATCATCGGTGTATAGATAATGTACATGTTCTGTATAGCTATATACAAACATTACATATACTCTGTATATATAATGTATATGTTTTGTATAATTATGTATAAACACATGAAACCAACTCAAATTACAGTGTATAGATAATGTGTCTGTTTTGTATAGCTATATGCAAATTTCCCAAATCCTGCACCTGAACCACCCCCACCTCCCTCGAGCTCCCTCTTTCCAAGAAAGGCAAAACCTTCGTCTAAAAAATCGCTATTGTTCACTATATACCAAATCTGGCCCTTCTTCGCTATCGCGATAGTCCACCTCGCGACCGAGATGAGTCATCATATTGACTTCGCGATCACGGCTGTTCTAGTCCGCGAAAAATTCCATTGACAGGTCAACCCCTCTCAGCTCCTCTTCGCGATGCACCAGACACCAGTAGAAAACCTGAGGCCTTGGGTTTCCACCCTGACTATCTCGACAAGTCCCAAATAGATATGGACTTATTCAAAACTTCAAAACTATAATCTAATCATGTTTTAACAAAATTAGGAGTCGGGTTGTTACAGTTCACATGAATTCCTTTTTTCTCTATCACCCACTAGAGGACCTTTTCTTGGTATTCATATGCTATCTCTAAGTCAATGAACACCATATGCTATCTCTAAGTCAATGAACACCATATGTAGATCTTTCTTCTTTTTGGCTTATGTCACACCCTGGTTTTATTAGGGTGTGATGGGCACTCGACCCCGTATTCGGAGCCGAGCGAACCCACAGACTCCTATTACAAATATAATCTTTCGGACTCTTAATGAGACAAAAATGACAAGTACAGCAAATATATATATTTTTGAAATATATTTTGTAATATACAAACCGACAGAACTTATAATCATATGGAATTCATGGCATAATACAGAATAACATGACGGCTGATGGAGCCGCCTACAAAAATGACATTCAGGACCCACGACTCTGTCTGCAAAGTCTCTAACAGATAATCAAAACACAGAACATGCATAATCTGACTCGGCAGCACTCCAGGAGCAAATGAAGCTTGCCAATCCGCTGGAACATCTCCTACAAAAGCCTATACTCATCTGGGTGTACCTGCGCGGCATGAAATGCAGCCCCCGAAGGACAGGGGGTCAGTACGAAATATGTACTGAGTATGTACAGCATAAAACACGATAAACAGAATAATAACTGAACAGAGGATACAGAACATAAATGCAATGGTCGGAGTATCAGAAATGCTTACTCATGAACCATAGGCAAATGCATAACAAAAAAGATGCCATAGCCGGCCCCATTACGGGACTCGGTAAACAGAAAGTGGTCGCCCCCGACACTGGCGCCACAATATATCGGATCATATCAGGATGTGCACATATCATAGTGTACCAAATGGCCATATCATATCATATCATATCAAAGTGTACATGGCACAGCATACTCCACAACCCATGTACATATATACCTGCCCCCTCACATCGAGGCACGACGAACAATGCAGTGGAAAACGCTTGATAACATATCCTGGCCCGGGCTCAGTGAAGGAAGCATTGAGGCATCCACGAATAGAGTAGTGAGAAACCAAATGCAATATCATATGTACATCATTTACAGAGACTCGATGATCATAATCCGGATGACAGATCTTATAGCAAACATTTGATAATAATCAAAGCATAAGTCCTTCGGACATCAGAACGTTACGTATCAGAATAATCTTTCCGAGGTAGTCTCAAATTTCAAAGTAGGTCATAAGACTCAAATAAATAATAATAACAGTGATTCTGTAGAAGTTATAAAGATAGCCAAAAACTTTACTTAGTTTTTATTTCAAAGTAGTTCAAACGGAATAATAGGAAAAATTCGGACAAAGTGGGTCCACCTCGGTCAAATGAGGTGGCGTATGTAAATTACGTATATTAAACTTCATAACGTCATTTATAACGATTTTAAGGTAATCGGATTTCATTTGCACAAATTCTAGGTGCTTAAACAATCTTTCTAACTATTCATGCAATATTCGATTCAGTTCTACTGAATGAAAATGGGGCGTTTATGGACGTAGATTCCGAAGAGTAGAGTTATCCTCGAGGTCCAAACTCAAGCTTAGTACATCTAAGACATGCCACGAGAAGAAATGGGAGAGCTTTACATACCTTTCTTGCCCTTTACGCTTGCCAAAACTCAAATCCCGTTTCGTCCAAAACCTACAAATGGTCACATTTACCAATTTACTATTCATAAGACTTAAAATTTCAACCTTAACCAATTCTTGTTTATAAAAATTTGGGCAGCATATCCCCTATACATACAACACCCCCGAGATTCAAACTCGGCCAAAACAACAATAACCACACCAACAACAATATATACAACATCAATAATCGGCTAGGAACGCATTCTAGCGTAAATAGTCTTATTTTCCAAATAATGCAAAAACTCCAAATCCAACTTTGCACTTACAAACCAATATCAATATTTCCATATTCACATACTAATTTAAGATCATTCAAACATAAACCAAAAGCATTCCAAGCTATATATCCAATTGTCAACAATTCCATCAATTAACATATTCAATCCAAAATTCTTATATATGCAACAAAACCATTCCAACACATTTTCTATTTACTAATTCATCTCTAACAACCATAATCTACACTTTAACAACTTCATTATCTTAATATCATAAAACCACATTAATATGACATAATTCTCTACATTCCATTTTCATGCCAACTTAACTCATATATCCTTCATATACATCGTGAAGATCACAACAACACAACTAACATGTTAAACAAAATAAATCCAACGTTATCTCATCAACACATACCACACGGCCAACATGCCAATTTTCCAACTTCATCCAATTTTCATTCAACTTCCATTTCCAATATACATTCCACAATAACCACAACTAGAATACAACTTAAAATTCAACTCATTTCAACTACACAACATTCCATACACACGGCTATATACATATATTCATACCCACTTTGCAAACTTCCATATTTCCATAAGTTCTACTCATTTCCATAAACTACAACACAAACAAACCTTCATAACATAATAACAAGGAATTAATTCTTACCTTTTTCCCCTTAGTTCTTCACTTGTCCAAAGTGTGAGATTGAAGAAACTATTGCTCAATCTTCCAAAATAATTACACTAAGTTGTAGAGGAACCTTGAATTAGTAGGAATATAACAAGAAAGTAATTTTTGGAACAAGATTTTGAGGGTGAATTTTCCCATGGGCAAACCGAAATGCCTTCTTTTTTGTTCTTGTTTTTCTTGTTTTTCTCCTTCTTTTCTTTGTCTTGAAAGTTCTATGGAATTTGGATGATTAAGTGGTCTTTTATTTATTGACCACATGACTTAATTCCATGGGCTTGGATCTTTTTTATGGGCCATGGCCGAATGGCCTCTATTGGGCTTCATCTTCTCTCTTTTTTTTTCCATGGGCCTAATTCGGTTGGCCCCGAGTTGGGCTAGTCCACTGACCTTTCGACCTTAAAACGTCCATATCTCCTTGTACCGATGTCACCTGGGAACCCACGACCTATGGTTGGAAAGCTAATTCAATTATATACAACTTCTATATCTTGGTATTTTTCCAAATTCCAAACTTATAATACCGTTTTTGCCCCTCGAATCCAGGTCACCCAAAAACGTTTTCTTAAAAATATTCGTTTGGAGGGCTTCCACTTTGATTTGGCCCAAGGGTCCTTCATGAGTTGTGTTTAACTTCACGTATGTGATTCATATAACTTGTCACATGTCCGAAAAAAAAATCTCGATGTGCGGGCCCCATCTCAACTTACAAATAATCCAGCGTACAAAAGTACGGGATACGATACTATCAACGAGAGTTTAAATTACGTAGCTACAACATGATTGTCAATTTTGAGGAAGCACATGTCACGCTCATACTCCAAAAATGCGGGGTATAACAAAATATCATGGGCATGGAATATCGAGGACAAATGTGGAATTTAGAAGTTTCTACTAGTTCATGAATTTTTGGAAAAAGCCAATGTGGCCGTGGGTCCCACCTGTGCCTTGGCCACTTGTTGCAAGCCATGCAATAAATTATGTGTTCATCTTATGCTTTGGTGGCCAAAAACATATTGTGGACAAAGATGACAAGGCTAGAATTCATCTTTTATCATTTAGAAAATTCTAGAGATTTGAAGAGAAAATTGGAGGGAAAAGAAAAAAAAAAGAAAAGGAGGGCACATGGCCGGCCATGCTTGGCCATGTGATTGGTCATGTGCCATATTAATATAAATATGGAAGGATGGTCAAAGAAGGTAAGTATTCATCATTTTGGCTCTAGAAAATTCAAGAAAAATAGAGAAAAAAGAAGGAGAAAAACGGATGAGGGCTAGCCGAAACCAGCCCCTCAATCTTGATCATGGAGAATTATTTTCTTCTTGTTTTCCTACTAATTAGAAGGTCCTTATGATCATGGAGTAGTTGTTGGAGAAAGAAAACCATTCGTTTTGCAAAGAACCAATCCTAGCCGTGAGTTGGAGGCAAGTAAAAGAGGGTATGATTCAATCTTCTTTCATGTGTTATGGATGGTTGTGAATATTGTAGCATGTAGAAAATGATGTAATTTATGGAAATAGGGAAGTTGTTGATGTGGCCGAATAGAAGTAGTGTTGTGGAGGTGTGATGAATTGATTTTATTTTGGTAGTTTGATTGTTGTGTTGTGAAATCCATAATGTAAAAGGAATGAAAAACCATGAATATAATATGTTGGAATGGTAGCCGTTTGGAGTAGTGTTGGCCGTGTGTTATGTTATATGTGTTGTGTCGTATGAGTTGGTCGTGTTGTGTTGTGTTGCATGGAAAGAATGGATTGATTCTATGTGGAATGTTGTTTGTTGTTGTAATGTAAAGGGATAGATGAAAATGCATGAAAATATGTAAGAAGTGGTTATGGTCGGATAATAGGAGCTTTGGTAAGTTAATGTAAATTGATATTATTTGACATTCTAGTTGTCGTCGTTATGGATTATGCGATGATGAAATGTATGGATATTGTTGAGGTTGAAGGTTTCGGATAAAGTATTATGTTGTTTGAGTTGTTGGAAGATTATGTGAATTGAATTGGATTGAATTGAATATTGAAGCATTGTTAGAATAATTGTTGGTATTATTGATACTTTGGCGGGTTGAATTCCGGATTGTTATTGTTGATTAAAATGAGCCGAGTTGGATTTTGGGGATGGTGTATTTACGGGGGAAGTCTTTGCGAGAAATTTCGGTAGCCAAGTTTCATTTAAGAATCCAATTCTAAATGCACTAATCAATGTTTGGTAAACATGACCAAATTGTAGATTTTGGCGGATTTGCAACTTGAATTTGGAGTAGCAGAAGGAGCAGAAAGAGGTATGTAAGGTTTCACTTTCCTTCTCTGGCATGTCTTAGATGTAATAGGCTTGAATACGTGTCTCGGGGACTACTCCAAATCTAGAAATCCGAGCTTGAACTTGACTACTATTCATTCAGTAGAATTGAATTAAATGCTTATGAATAGTTGAAAGAATTGTCTAAACACTTTGGAACTTGCATGAATAGGATCCGTTTACCCTAAGACTCTCGTAAGTCATGCCATGAAACGTATTATACGTCAATTGTGTACGCCGCCCTCATTTGACTCGAGGTGGGCCCACTATTCCCTAATTTCCTCCTATGGCTCCATTTGGCTTATTTCCGTATTACGGTTAAAGGAAACTTTTGGACATCATTCCGACTACTAAATAATATTTGTTTTAACTAATCCCTCGATTCCTGAGCATGATTTTCTTCATGAAAGTTCCTAAATGCTTTCCAAAGTATTCATTTTTCTCCAAATCCAAGTTGTACGGTTTTGAAAGTTTTCATGACTAAAGCAATGACTATGATTCTATGATGACAAAGATGATGCTAAATATGAGAAAATGTCTATGACACGATATGCTATGACATGACACGATATGCTATGATATGACACGATATGCTATGACATGATATGACATGATATGATACGGTACGATATGATATGTTCTACGCTCTCTTAATATGTTATCCTCCGTTGGTAGTCTCACCTTATAATCATTGGTCCTTCAAGGTGAGACAAAGCGACCCCGATTACTCCATAACGCGATCGGAGGTTTCTGACCTTACGTCCCTCCGACGAGTACATGACTTTCTTTGGGCTCTCATGCATGCCATACCTGTATATGGGTTGGGGGATGGGATACATGTATATGTGGGGAATGGGAAGGAGACATGTTTCATTGCCACGGGTCGGTGGCTTATCATCCGGACGCGGGATATATGGGCGAGCCGACGTATTTCGGCGCTATGTGGGGCGGCGACTTGTTCGGCACTATGATGCAATATGACCGGACAAGCATGCATGGCATCCGCCCCAGGGGCACTCATATGCACGTGTGTCACGGTTTTACATGATATGTTCCATACGTACGATTCTGACTTTACATGATATGTTCCACGTATGCAGTTCTGACTTTACACATGATATGTCCTTTATGTACAGGTTACCTGTTCCATATGTATAGCTTACTCCCTTACACATGATATGTCTCATATGTACAGGATGCTCTCTCACATGATATGCTCTACATCTCCATATTGTTATTGCACATGATTACGTTTCTTTCTATGTTACCGTATGCCTTGCATACTCGGTACATTGCTGCCGACCCCTCTTCTTCGGGGGGTGCGTTTCATGCGCGCGGGTGAACTCGGATGATTCGAAGTTAGCATAGAAGATGTCCGGCGGGGTTGGTAGTCCTCCACTTGTCGGAGTGCTGTCGAGTCGAGCATATGTGCCATGATGTTCGTGTTCGGTGTTAGAGAACTGCGAGACAAAGTCGTGGGTATTGGTTGTCATGTGTAAGCGACTCCAGTAGCCGATATGTTATTATGTTTCGTGTCACGAGTCTTATATGATGTCAGATTCTATTTATGGAAAAAAAAATCTATGTATGCATTTCTTACTAATTCATAAGTTCATATGTGTAGTAAGAGTTAGCGGGTTCGCTCGGCTCCGAATACGGGGTCGGGTGCCCATCACACCCTAGTAAGACCGGGGTGTGACAAGTTTCCTCTATATATCTTACTATCTCAAAACACACGCGCGCGAAAATACCAACAATGCCTCACAGGGCCAACATATATATATATATATCATATCATATCACGGCCACACGGGGCTCCCAATATCAATAACGGTATGAAAATGATGAACTTACCTCGTATGTCAACTCGAATCGCACTTTTCGTTACCCTTTCCTGTCTACTTTTCCCTTCCAACTTTTAACTTTACATTTCAATTGTACCTCAATACCTTACCCGACATATATCTTTCGTGCCTTTGCTTACCTGCGTGCTTTGTAACTTCAAATATCGTCAATCACTTTCTTCTGTCGATGTCATCCTTCTACTGAAATCAAAAGTTAGTGTAGGGAATCTCATTTCCTATGACTTGGCTCTATCGCACGATCTAAGACGGAAAAGGGTCACCGATTCCTAAATGCCGTGACCTCTCGTTTATAAGTGTGGCCGGCTTCACACCATAAACAAGACTCGTGGGACACGGTACGTAGACACTCAGAGGATGAGCTTCCGATACTACTACGACCGACCCCCCCGTAGGCCGCGACTAGTGCCCGAGCTGCACCCGTACACACTTTGTTAACCATAATCGTACAAACGACTTATACATATACAAAGGTCGGACGTCGGATCATCGGCGTATAACTTGTATTTTTGTACATACGGAAAAGTGAAACGTCGCCCCAAATCGTCACAAATATATATACATATGAGATCACAACTTTCGGAGATGATATCGCACGTAAGTCGACAAAGGCTGTCATAACACGGGGGACGTCCAAAACACAAATCACACGGACACAACCAGGAACAAAGTAACTACCCATAACCCACACATATGTCTACGGACCCTAAGAGCAATAACGAATCATATGACGGGACGGGGCCGCCGTGCCCAAGGAATGTACATATACATATGCATCGAAGAGTCCGTACCAAGACATAGGCTCCGGAACAAAGGAGCGCTCCAAAATAGCTGAATGGAAATCCTAAGCTGGCTGATCACCAAAATGGGTATCTTTACCTGCGGGCATGAAACGCAGCCCCCGAAGAAAGGGGTCGATGACGAAATATGCGAGTATGCAAAGCATGAAATATAGTAAACAGGTTCATAATCGGAACAAAAGTACAGAAAATAAGTGCAAAATCCAGAATACCAAAATGCTTACTGATTAAAACACAAATCATGCATGGGGCTCAGAGAATATGGTCGCCCACCCGTCATTGGCGCCATAACACAGCATAACACCAGAGGATTTCATATCTCGTAACCCCGATATATCACATAACACATCATAACGCTATAACACATCATAACACCATAATATATACGGAACCCGGCCTACAGCGAGGAGCTCTCGCGACCATAACACATCATACTCCAAAATACGTCATAGTGCGCACGACTACATAACCGCCGGGACTCCGCGAAAGAATGTAACAACCATATGCACGAGCGAGTCGTGTGTAACCATATGCATAAAAAAAATCATTATTATAGACTCAAAGATAAGTAAGTAATCGACGCTCGGAGGTCGGGATGATAGCCATATTCGGTTCTTTCAAAAGTCGTCGAAACTAGCAAAGGAAAGTCGCGGGGACCACGGACAAGTATCAACCCAATCCGGGCCCACCAATAAAAGTTAGAGTCATATACGCTGCAGAACCTTCCACGAGCATATCGAGGCGATCCGGTTCTGTCTACGAAAGTTACGGCCATTATTAGACATAGAATCCTTTAAGAACAAAAAAATCTTTATGCAACATTTGAAATCCAATCATACCAAAACATAAGGACCATAATTCTACTACATTAAGAATGCCAACATTAAGAGGTGAATAAGAATCGTAGACATGCTCGGATCGCTAGGAATAGAGTTACCCCCGAGGCTCGTTTCATAGCCTACTTACAACTAAGACATGCCAAAAGAACGAAAGGTTAGGCTTTACATACCTCGTCCGCTTCTAAGCTAATCCGAATTTAAGTCTCGCTTCTCAAGATCTACAATAACATCATTTGGCACCAAACATTAGTCACAGGTACTTAGGAATTCAATCCTAAGCTATCACTTTATTCACGTAAATTTAAAGATTTCCTACAAATTCAACAACCCCGAGATTTCAACTGGCCAAATCACAACGTAAGAATACCAACAATCATACTAACAACATCAACAATTAATTCAAAATACATTCCCGACGTTAGTAACTCTTTTCTACATAATTAGACAACCTTCCATTTACATTCAACTCAACTACCTACATTCAAACCAACATCAACGCTCACACATTTAAGTACTAATCCAAAACCATTCAACAAGATTCAAGGACATTTCAAACAATCCGACAACATTCCAAACGGCCCAACCACTTACAACATTACCCGAAACCTTCCAATTTCCATAGGAACAACAACAACACATTTCTTTCTTCCAAATTCATGAACTATACCAATAATCTACACGTTAACAACATCATTCTCATAAATTCAAGAAACTATAATAAAATCACATTAGCTTCTAAAAACAGCCCACACGATTACAACTCCAACTTGGATCATTAAACCTTCATTTTCATCATACAATCCACAACAATCAACAAGCAAAACACTAAGTAAAATTAGTTCACCATGTTCTACAAAACAGCCCACTACACGGCTCAACTTCAACATGCAAGGTTTCATGAATTTCACCCATTTATACACTCTACAACACACATAAACCATCCATAACATATGAAAAGTTAAGATTAAACCTTACCTTTTCCACTTTGTTCTTCAACTTGGCTAGGGTTGTGCTTGCAAGAATGAATGGTTGGCTTACTCCAACAACCACTCCATGCTATTATACACCTTCTAAGGAGTTGAAAAGCTAGAAGAAATTATTTTTTTGATCAAGATTTCTTGGCACCAATTTCAAAATTTCCACCGAATTCTCTCTCTTTTCTCCATGATTCTCCAAGCTTCTAAGGTGGAAAAGATGACTAAATGACTTGCTTGGTCATCTATTATGATCATATATAATTCATCCATGTGTACCATGCTCCACCATACATGGCTTGGATGAATTAAAATTTAAACCATGGGTGGGAACCACCCATAACCACCCGACCATATGGTTTGGTTTCATGAAATGTCAACTTTCCATAATTCACTTTTGACCCCAAATTTTTCTTAATATTCCATACCAATAAAATCATAAGCAACTCATACCTTAAAACAAATCGGAGGTCAAAAGTCTCAACCTCGTATCCCGGAATAGCCTTGTCCTTAACTTATCGTAGTTAGCTCGGAATGTCCAAATGCATAAAATACGGGGTATAACAGATGTTTTATGGAATATATTGGTATTGATATTGTTGTTGATGTTGTTGTATTGTTTTGGGAGTTGTTTTGGTACTTGGAGGAGGTACGAGAACATGAGACGTCTTCGAATTCCTCAGTAGATTCTAAAAATATTTCATTGGATGCTCGAGACAAGTGTAAGATATTGAGCCTAATGATAATACGGATGGTTTACGTGTAGAGTTACGAGCTTGGAAGAATAAACGTTGAACGACTAAGGCGACCGAAGGTATGCATGTTAATGCTACGTCCCTTTCTTTCAAAGGCATGATTCCTATGTTACGATTTCATAAATGATTCCGTAACTTCTTGTTTTCAAAAGTTAGAAGTCTATGATCCCAAGGCATGATTCCTTTCCCGATAACCCGTAAATGTTTTTCAAAATGTCCGTATTTTTCTAAATCAGAGGTTTATGGCTTCGTGAGCTCTTATGACAACGACGATGGACACGTTTTACCATGATGACAATGATGCCAAAAAAAAATGAGAATATTTTCCTATGATGATTATGATGAGAACGATTTCATGTTTAAAGGTTCCAAGTTACAATTTCAATGACGATATAAGAATGTTGAGCTATTT